>NC_041392.1:306114469-306135625 GCF_002162155.2 Triticum dicoccoides | reverse complement strand
TGTAAGAATCCTTTTGGTATGTGATGAACTCGTCTTCGTTTGTGATGATCTCAAACAGATTCTTGTGTGATTTTTTTTTGAATTATGCAGTACCGTTGAAGAAGTTTCAACCGAACAAATTCTTTTTGCTTCTGTTCCGGCTGAAGAGGTTCCAATCCGTAAAATCAATTTAGCACGTACAGCAAACTAAATTTAAGGTTTTGAATTTTAGTGGATGTGCAAGAGATGCTCTATGTCACCCTGCCACAACCTTGTCGTTGCCGTCCTTTTCAAAAAAAAAAAAGAAAAACGTGTCGTTGCCTTTGTCTCCACGGGAAGGGCAAACAAGTAACTTAACTCTCAACTAAGGCAACGCAACAAGACGGAATAGACCCGCAACCGCTGCGCCCTCTTCCGGTCGATTCACGTTCACTGCGAGGGGGAGGAGGAGGAGGACGGCCAACCCCTGCGCTAGACGAGCCTCTACAAGGTACTCCCCTACCCCGCCTCGAAGCTCCCTGTCCGCCTTCACTTCGAGTTTGATCCTCCACCCCGAGATCTGATCCGATTCATAAATCCTGTGTTAGTATTCCCCATCAATCTGGGTCAATCGAGGTTAGTTTCTGGGTGCCACGCGGTACCAAATTATACGATTCCTGTTTCGTGCCAATCTTTGTGCTGATTAGTGCTGTTGGGAATTAGGGCTTCTGCGGTGGCTAATTTCGGGAGGTAGAAGAGGGAGGAGGAGCCATGAACGGTGGTAGCAAGCAAACGCTGATATACAGCTTCGTGGCCAAGGGCTCCGTGGTGCTGGCCGAGCACACGGCCTTCTCCGGCAACTTCAGCACCATCGCCGTGCAGTGCCTCCAGAAGCTGCCCTCCAACAGCACCAGGTCCACCTACTCCTGCGATGGCCACACCTTCAACTTCCTCGTTGACCGTGGTTTTGGTATGCTCACGAATCCCTCTTTTGTTCACTGCATCTGCAAGCCTGCTTGTGAAAAGCATGTGCGGTGTCAGTGTCGCTCGAACCTGTTGAGTTGACTTCGGATGTGTGTAGTGTTTCTTGTGGTGGCCGAAGAGGCGTTGGGAAGGAGCGTGCCGTTTGTGTTCCTAGAGAGGGTTAGGGAAGACTTCATGCAGAGGTATGGGTCCAGTATCGATGAGGAGGGACAACACCCGCTTGCTGATGATGCGGATGAGGACGATTTCCTGTTTGAGGACCGGTTTAGCATCGCCTACAATCTTGACCGGGAATTCGGGTATGGAATTGTTTGCTTGTTGGGTTATATATACTTTGGTGTTCTCATTACCATGGAAGTGCTTCTTATTATTTTCTCTCTGTCCTGAGTTCAGGCCAAGGTTGAAGGATCACATGCAGTATTGTATTAATCATCCAGAGGAAATTAGCAAGCTCTCTAAGGTGAAATCACATCTTTCAGAGGTTAAAGGGATCATGATGGACAACATCGAGAAGGTATGCATTTAAACCAACATGTTCTATCCGGAGCGATGGTCTGTTGCACACACTTCCCTGTTGGGAAATTTAGTCTCAGTTATCTCAAATTTCTAAATCTATTACACTGTACACTGGAATTTTAATCTGTACTGTTTAAGTGGAATATAAAGCTAACTAGGGACTATCACATGTTCTTTTATGTACAGTTTGCTGTACAAGGGTGTGATATAAACGTGCTGTTTTTATATTTTAGCATTTTTAAGTACATGGGTCTCATAAAAGTAACATGCGCTTTTGTGCAGAAACTATGTCTTACAGTAATACTTCATTAATATTACTGTGAGCTGGAGTTGATGCACTTTCAAATGAAAATAAGTACTCTTAAAATAGGCAGTGATAGGTGGTGATGAGATTTAGTACAATATGAACAGTAATTATTGGATCTTGTCCTCTATTTTATTTGAAGATATACCGTTTCCTGGCAAGGGATTATATACAATCGATGTTCCTCTGACAAAGTTACGCTGTGTTCTTTAATCTATCCATTGATTTTATGCCTTTCTTTGAGGTTTCTTAATATTTATTTCATATATATCTTCACTCTGCCCGTAAGGCAAGCAAACTGCAATGTCCTGGGGCATATATTATTATGGGTGGATGTGCAAAGATCCAAGTCTAGTGCCCTGTTCAGTTACCGTTTTGCAAGAGATCAAGCAATGCAAAGCGGAAAATAGCCACAACTTCATATCATCTAACTGAAATCATCAATTCAACAGTTCTTTTTCATGCTTCATATATTTCATGTCATTGACTTTACTTTGACTGTGCTGGACATTCCTTAGATATTAGATCGTGGCGAGAAGATTGAACTTTTGGTGGGCAAGACCGAAACCTTACAGTCGCAGGTATGGATATAACAAGCCTTGTGTACATGTATCCTCTTGTTTAAAATCCTATATGTGTAAGCAACTTTGACTGAGGATTGCATTGTTAAATTTACTTCAGGCCGACAGCTTCCATAGGCATGGCAGAGAGCTCAGGCGCAAGATGTGGCTTCAGAACCTGAGGTTTAAGCTGATGGTCTGTGGTGGCATCGCATTTTTGATCCTCATCCTCTGGCTAATGGTTTGCAGGGGCTTCAAGTGCTAGAGAGTTCAGGGTCTTCATTTGCCCTTTTTTCCTTGTCATTTGATGTTCTGTTTACCGTGTCATGTGCATATAATGACCACCAAATTATGCTTTCGCTATGTTCCGAACACAGTTATGTGGTGTGAGACCCTTAATTCCTCATAGACCATCCTTATGTTCCATAAGACCATAGGGATCTGGAGTACTTGTGTAAGCTTTATGAGAGAGGGGGACGTCACTCGATTATATGTACATTCTGAAATACAAGCTTATTGCCTGGACCTTGCTTTGCTCAGATCCTCTTGACGACGATCCATGTTGCACCTAGCGCCAAAGATATATCACGGTGGTGTATTTGGGATTTCTTATTTATATTATGAGTATAACTTGGAGAAGTCGAGCGCCTATCAGCAATTTTCTGCAGGATACCTCCGGTTATATGCATGCTGTCTACCTACCATATCTCTAGGAATACTAATGGCATTGCCCATAGTTGTGCTCATCAGGTTCTCAATTCAAAAACAGAACCTGTTTTCTACTGTACTTATTATACTCATGGCAACAGTTCTTGCCCCTTTCTGCAATCTCCTCGCCTTTCAGCTGCAGGATTTTGTAATTCATGCTGTATTCTGCTTATGAGTTGAATGAAACTTTGGCGCTTGATGGCACCTTCCTTGTGTTCATTTTTTTAATGAGTATATGCATCGCGGTATCGAGGGAGCTGACCCTTACTCCCAAAAAGAAAGTGAAAGTGAACAGAGGGGGGACTCCACCGTGTCTTATATAGGGGATGAGAGACTCGAACCCTCGCTGGTGACATCAACCTTTGTGAAGAACACCAGTCCAGGACTTGAGTGCTGGTGGGCAGTGAGTGCACCCGCGTTGCTAGCCACCCGAGCGACGGTCAGTTCTCATGAGACATCCAATTGGTCATAGGATGGTTGTACGATCTAGTTCACGCGTCTAAGCTTTGTCCGTCGTGTGATCACATGAACATTTTATCTTTCTTCCCTTATTCCAAAATGTTATTGAAGATAAAAAGTGCCCACTACAGCGGAGTTCCACATGTGCCCACCCACGCTTTCCCCTCGCGCGCCCGCGCCGGCCGCGACGGCCGGGTCGTGCTGCGGTAGCTTCAACGCTTCCTGGTTCATGCCCCTGCCGCCGCCGCCCATCGGAGCCCCGGCTGGTGCTCCGGCCCGGCCCGCGCCGCCGCGGGCTCTGCCGGCTCCCCCGACCTCGGCGCTTTCAGATCTCGATCCGCCGCCCGCGGTCATGGCCTCATCAGTGGTTCTACCCAAGTGGAGCTCGTCCCCGACTCGCAGCCTGCTGTGGTGCCTCCGGGCCGCACCCTGGCTGGGTCCGTGCGCGCCGCTTCTGCCGCGGGCACCTCGCATTTTCAAATCGAGCCTCACCTTAACCGCGGGGTATACCTGGCCAAACCTCGGGCCGGGCCGGGCTTTGGGCCGGGCCTAGCCAAGCCCGAGCCCGGCCCGGCAGGGCCATCGGGCCTAGTTTTTGGGCCCAAGCCCGGCCCGAACATGCAAAAGCCCGCCGGGTCTCGGACCTCGGGCCGGGCCCCTTCAAAAAACTGCAAAAATGATGGGCCCGGGCCCGGCCCGGCCAGGCCACCGGGCTCAAAATCTAGGCCCGAGCCCGGCCCGGGAGCAGCGTCGGGTCGGGCCGGGCTGCCCATGGCCAGGTCTACCGCGGGGAGACGGGGTAGCTGGCCTGCCTCCTCCCGTCCTGCTGTGGCCGCGCCTTCAATGCCGGCAGCTAGGACGTGCGCGGGGCGCGAGGTCGAGGCGACTGGCGAGGAGACCGGCGGCTGGCAGCTCGTCGTGTCACGTAATGGTCCGCGCCGCCCGGCTTTCGCCGCTCCGGCATTCAAGCCGCCTCCCATCCCCCGTTGGCTCTTGGGCAGATGTTGTCGGTGCATCGCCCGCGGACACAGAGCTTCGACTTGCCGCGAGCCCATCCGCTGCTCTCGCTGCCTTCTTAATGGGCACATGTCGCGTGGTTGCAAGAACCAGTGGAAGTCGCTCAGCTTCATTGACGACCCAGTAGTACCACCACCACCTCTGCCTCGCCCTGCCGCTGCTTCAGGTCTGGCAGTGCCGCGTCCTGGTCGTGGCTGGGAGGTTCCTCGTCCGCTTCCGCAGGCTGCTGCTCCTCGGACAGCCATGCCATGCCTCGGAGACGCCTCTGTCAGGCCGGAGGTGGACTACGTCGTCGTCCCCGCAACTCCCGACATGCAGGCGGAGTCTGCCTTGCTCTCCGCCAATGCCACTGTGGCATGGCTGGAGGGCGCGCGACAGGACGTCCCGTGCAGGCAGGTCGCCACGGAGCTGGCCTTGGCTCTGGGCGCGCGCCCGGCCGACGTCGAGGTGGTCAAGCACTATCCGGAGCAGTTCTTCATCCGGTTCATGCACCAACACCATTGCGCCGACGCTGTGTCCCGCGGCAACCTCCCCGGCGCCGGCTACCGCATCTACGTGCACGAGTGGAGGCTTGAGGCGCACGCCGAAAATGAAGACATGCTCCACCACGTCCGCCTGTGCATGGAGGGTGAGGGAGTCCTGGATTAAGGGGTGTCCGGATAGCCGGACTATAACCTTTGGCCGGACTCTTGGACTATGAAGATACAAGATTGAAGACTTCGTCCCGTGTTCGGATGGGACTTTCCTTGGCGTGGAAGGCAAGCTTGGCAATACGGATATGTAGATCTCCTCCCATTGTAACCGACTCTGTGTAACCCTAACCCTCTCCGGTGTCTATATAAACCGGAGGGTTTTAATCCATAGGACGAACGACAATCATACCATAGGCTAGCTTCTAGGGTTTAGCCTCTTTGATCTCGTGGTAGATCTACTCTTGTACTACCCATATCATCAATATTAATCAAGCAGGAGTAGGGTTTTACCTCCATCGAGAGGGCCCGAACCTGGGTAAAAACATTGTGTCCCTTGTCTCCTGTTACCATCTGCCTAGACGCACAGTTTGGGACCCCCTACCCGAGATCCGCTGGTTTTGACACCGACATTGGTGCTTTCATTGAGAGTTCCTCTGTGTCGTCACCTTTAGGCCCGATGGCTCCTCCGATCATCAACAACGATGCGGTCCAGGGTGAGACCTTTCTCCCCGGACAGATCTTCGTGTTCGGCAGCTTTGCACTGCGGGCTAATTTGCTTGGCCATCTGGAGCAGATTGAAAGCTACGCCCCTGACTGTCAGGTCAGATTTGGAAGTTTGAACTACACGACTGACATCCGCGGAGACTTGATCTTCGATGGATCCGAGCCACAACCAAGCGCGCCGCACTGTCACGATGGGCATGACTTAGCTCTACCGCCGAACAGTGCCCTGGAGGCCGCGCCCGCAACAGCTCCGACCCTTAGCTCGGAGCCAACTGCGCCGATCGAGGGTGGGTGGCTAGACACCGCCTCGGGGGTTGCAGTCTCAACGGCGATCGAGCCAAACACCAGCTTTATCCTCTGCGAAGCCCGTGACTCCAAGGTGCCGGACCCTGCTCCGGACTCCGAACCCTCCACGCCCTTGCCAATCGAATCCGATTGGGCGCCGGAATTCACCGCCGCAGATATCTTTCAGCACTCGCCCTTCGGCGACATTCTGAATTCACTAAGGTCTCTCTCTTTGTCAGGAGAGCCCTGGCCAGATTATGGCCAACATGATTGGGATGCGGACAACAAAGAAATTCGACGCCCACCCACCACCCACTTCGTAGCCACTGTCGAGGATTTAACCGACATGCTTGACTTCGACTCCGAAGACATCGACGACATGGACGACGATGTAGGAGGCAAACAGGAACCAACGCCCCCAGGGCACTGGACAACCACCCCATCCTACGATGTATACATGGTGGACACACCCAAAGGAAACGACGAGGACGAACGGGAGGACGCAACGAAGGGTCATTCCTCCAAAAAGCAGTCAAAGCGACGGCGTAAGCGCCGCTCCAAGCCCCGCCTCGACAGAGACATCGGTCATACAGACCCAGCCACAGAGCAGGGTGAGCCGGCGAATGATGAACATGGCATCGAGCAACCGTCCGAACAAGGCAACTTGGATAAACAAACCGCACAACCCGTCCCCGGCGAAGATAACAGTCCGGACGACCTCACGCCGGACAAGTTCCTGGAGCAGAAGAACCTCCACAAAAGGCTCGTCGCCACTACGCGTAGCCTGAAAAATCAGAAGCGGAAGCTCAAAACTGCGGAAGATGCACTCAGAATCAGGTGGAGCAAATTACTCAACACCGCAGACAAATACGGAGACAGTCGCCACACAAAAAGCTACCCGAAGCAAAAGCTCCTGCCTGAATTTGATGAGGAGGCCTTAGAACCTCCGCAATCAACAAATAAGGAAGCCACCCGGTCGGATAAACGACCCCATGGCCAATATAGAGCGGTAAGAGGCGCTGCACACAAGCCAGCACACGACCCACTCAAGGATTCGCATCAAAAAGATGGGCCAGCCAGATCTATCTACGGGCCAAGAAAGCAACCTTTAGTAAGCAATGCAACACAACAAACATCCAAACACTACGGCACACCCAAATACAGGGGTGCCGCACACCCCCTATGTTTCACCGATGAGGTGCTGGACAATGAATTTCCAGCGGGATTCAAGCCTATAAACATAGAGGCGTACGACGGAACGACAGACCCTGGAGTCTGGATTGAGGACTATATCCTCCATATCCATATGGCCAGAGGAGACGACCTCCACGCCATAAAATACTTACCCCTCAAGCTCAAAGGGCCAGCCCGGCATTGGCTTAAAGGCCTTCCCAAAAACACCATTGGAAGTTGGGAAGATCCCGAGGATGCTTTTCGGGCAAATTTTCAAGGGACCTATGTCCGGCCTCCGGATGCAGACGATTTAAGTCATATAACTCAACAGCCCGGAGAGTCAGCCCGGAAACTCTGGGACAGATTTCTTACTAAAAAGAACCAGATAGTCGACTGTCCGGACGCCGAAGCCTTAGCAGCTTTGAAACACAGCGTTCGAGATGAATGGCTCGCCAGACACCTCGGCCAAGAAAAGCCAAGAACAATGGCCGCATTAACAAGCCTCATGACCCGCTTTTGCCCGGGAGAGGACAGCTGGTTGGCAAGATGCAGCACCAGCGACCTAAGTACATCCGAAGTCAGGGACGGTAACGGGAAACCGCGTCGCAGCAAGGACCAGCGCCGGAATAAGGGAAACAACCCGAAGAGCACGGCAGTTAACACCGGATTCAAAAGCTCTCGGTAGGGTCAGAAAAAGCTGCCCCTCAAGGATAACAGGGGCGAGCTATCTAGCCTAAACAAAATCTTGGACAAAATATGTCAAATCCACAGCACTCCCGGGAAGCCTGCAAACCATACCCACAGAGAATGTTGGGTCTTCAAGCAATCCGGCAAACTCAACACCGAACACAAGGGGCTCAATACACCAAGTGAGGACGATGACGAACCCCACAAGCAGAGCACCGGGAAACAAAATAATTTCCCACAAGAAGTCGAAACAGTAAACTTACTTCACGTGACAAAAGGGAAAAACAAAGTGGCGCCTATAGAGATATGCGCCATGCGGCCTATCACAAAGGAGTCTCGCCACTGGTTGTTAAAACCAATCACCTTCGACCATCAGGATTACTCCGGAAGTATCCGGAACGCAGGTTGGACCGCCTTGGTATTAGATCCGATAATCGACGGATTCCACTTTACACAAGTCCTGATGGACGGCGGCAGTGGTCTAAACCTGCTATATCAGGACACAGTCCGCAAAATGGGGATGGACCCAACAAAAATTCGCCATAGCAACACTTCCTTTAAAGGAGTAACGCCAGGCCCGGATGCCCATTGCATGGGTTCTCTCTTGCTAGAAGTAATGTTCGGTTCCCCCGATAACTTCCATCGCGAAAAGCTAACCCTCCACATCGCCCCATTTTCAAGTGTCTATCAAGCACTACTGGGACGCGAAGTTTTTGCCCGCTTTAACGCAATACCGCATTTTGCATCTCTCACGCTTAAGATGCCCGACCCACGAGGCATCATCTCACTAAAGGGAAACATTGAATGTTCCTCGCGCGCAGAAGACTATACGACTTCCTTGACAGCCACACATTAAAACAGCTTCACCAACAAAAGCATCTAACAGGTCATTAAGACCACGGACACGGCTAGGCGAGTCCGGAGCAAACTTATAATTGATAAAGGTTTTTGTAGCCGTACACCCCTATACAAGGGGCTCCGCATATGTAAAATAAGCGACAATAAGGCTCAATTTTCCCCATCTTGAATTATACTTTGTTTACTTAGTACAACATATATTTTGCACAGCTATTCTTCTTTCAACTAAGTTCCTCTCTTTTACAGATGAACACCGTGCTACACCCGTCCAGGACACGGCGCAACGGAGACACAGGCGCAGACGTGCAGCAAGGACCCGTCCCAAGGATTCTCTTTAGATTAAGACCCTGCGTAAACCTTTTTCACTGTCTCTTGTTGATGCACATCCCCCGGATTCACAATATAACCGAGGAGGAGGCTGGCGTCTTGGCATGTGGCCACGTCAGAATTTCGCACGTACCTGGACACCAGGGGCTTATTATCATGGGCACTGCTCAACCCATTTTTATAAAGACCGAATACCTTAGGGAGTGTTCGGCGTCGCGAGTTTGGCCTTATATGCATCAGCTCCGAATCATGTCTTTGGTCAAATGTTGGGTTTTCCCGGCTCCTGTGTTTTGCTGCCTTACGTTCCGCTCTATCGGCTAAGGCGGCACCAGGAGAACTACTGCGATTGTGCCCCAGTTCAGCCAGGCGAGCACCTCAGTAGAGAAAGCCGAAAACTGACTGTCATGATATAGCGTGAGACTGGTCAACCACTTGATGACCTATCGGAGTCTTCGGGATTCCTCCACATTAACGAAGGGCCGTTTCCCGGCCATGCACACACGTGCCCCGAGTTCGGGCGAGCGCGGCGCCACCAGGGGCTATACAGTAGCCCCCCTGTCAAACTCCTATGGCTAAGTGAAAGTGATAAAGCATTATAGTACGATTTCCTAGTTTGCTGCGCTATCACCTCCTTCATGGACCAAGATGTTGGATCAAGTGTGAGAATGCGCCTTCTGCGAACACCCCTGTATTATATGCGTGGGGGCTGAAGCCGACGACTGCCATCTTTCAGATTATATACACATATACCTCAACGGCCGCACATGAGGCATTATAATACTTGCAGGCACAAGTATAAAAAGCTTCTACAATTCATCAAAATATTGTTTTACAATAATACACGTTATTCGAACATAATATCATTCGAGCACCGCGTCTCTATTAAACGAGCGCCTTGCAGAACTTCCTGAAAATAGTGCTCAGCAGGTATTCGGCCTTCGTCCGAATCTTGGGATGCAACAGTGGCGGCCTCCATCTTCGCCCAGTATGTCTTGACACGGGCAAAGGCCATCCGCGCACCCTCTATGCATGCTGACCTCTTCATCGCATTGATATGCGGCACGGCACCAAGGGACTGCTACACCAAGCTAAAATAACTGTTCGGCTTTGGCCTTTCCAGCCACAGATGATTAACGACATCCTTCATGGCGAGTCCGGACAACCTATTCAGTTCGGCCCATTCGGCCAAACGATCGGTCAACGGAAGCAGACGCCCCGGATTGTTGAATTGTGACCAGAAGAGCTTCTCCACTTTGCTATCTTTCTGATCTCGGAAATGTTCGGCCGCATCAGCGGCACTCACAGCTAAATCCAGATATGTGTCCGCCGAACTCCACATCCGGTCCAACGGAGCGTATTTAGGATCTCCGAACTTCATCCACAGCATAAAGGGCTTTCCAGCCGCGATATCTCCGGCCTAACGCAGCTCCTCCATCGCTCTCATCGCAGAACGAGCATCCTTGGCCGCTGTAGTGGCCTTCTCCAGGTCTGTTCGCTCCGCCTGATCTTCTTTTTCAAGAAGCTTGCAGCGTTTAGCATCGTTCTTTAACTTCACAGCCATTTCGGACATTTCCTTCTTGCTTCGGTAGTGAGCAGCCTGTTTGGCTTTCAGCTCTTCAATTGCCTTTACGGCAGCCGCATCACTTCTCCTGGCTTGCTCCTTGGCTCGGGCAAGTTCCGCCCGAAGGTTCTCCATGGCAGCGGCCCCATCTGCATCAAGCGCACACGCTGTAAGATACTGGCATCAAGCTCCTCTTACCAGGTGTCTCCGAAGAAATTACATACCTTGTGCCTCGTCAAGCCGCTTGTTGACAAGCGCGATGTCGACATCTGCCACGTCAAGTTGCCGCGTTAGCTCGGCAAATTCATCAGTCCGGCTGGCCACCGGACACTTCGCACCTACATAGGAAGGCGGCAAAATTACACTTGGGACTATGATCCTCTGCGTGCTGTCGTCTTCGACAACTCACAGAGTCTCAGGGGCTACTATCTACACAGGGCGCATCTTATATGCGGAACTATCAAAAGGTACATCACCTCGCATACCTCAAAACATGTAAGTAAACTCTTGACGGCCTCGTGCAACCCGCTTTCAGTGGACGAAATCCTTTCAATTACCGTACCCATCAACGTACGGTGTTCCTCTGAGATAGACGCTCGCCCTCACAGATCCTTCAGTTCATCCAACCGAGCACCAGGCGGTGCCGGACTCGTTCGATGGCCTTTTTCAAAGACCGGACATGGATGGCCTTGGGGGGCCATATGACTGCCTTCCGGCCCTGCCGGATTCGGAGAAACCCTCCGCGACGATACCTCAGGATCGCCCGCCTCGTAAGGCGGTACGGAAGGGGAGGCGTTCCGCTCTCCATCATCTCCGGAAGAAGATCCCCCGAAGATGAGCTCTGCTGAGAAGGGCTGAGATCCGAACTACAAGGTAAAATTTCGGTTATTTTCCTCAGAAATAAAACAAGGATTTCTCTCATTTTAAACCTCCCCTCTCTACTTACGGCTCGGTGGAGGGCTGATCCCCTTGAGGGCATAGTACGGCCGAGGCATCCCCCAACACAGGACCCTCTGGCGAAGATTTCTTCCCCCGCTTTGAGACCATGGACTCCGGGTCTTCAGAGGCAGTCTTCTTCCTCCCCTGAGTAGAGGAATTTTCGATTCCTCCTTTCCAAACAGCCTCCTTCGGGGATGCAGCAGCTTCTTTGCCCCCCCCTTCACTTCCTTCCGAAGGCACGATCTCCAGCATCCTGGTTAACACAGGATCCGGCGAGGTCTTGGGAAGGGGGGCCGGACACCTGATTAACTTCGCCTTCGCTACCCACTCCTGTTTCAAAGACACCTCTTTTAAGGGTGATGTTGTGATAAATGAACGGATGGTGTGTCCAGGAACATGGCTACTTACTTGAGTATTCGGACGATTGCAACTCAGACCCGCGTCCTGCGTAGAATCTGGACACACTACTTGTAGTCCGAAGAACAATTTGTACATCTCCACAGGCGTCATGCCAAGAAAATGTTGGAGAACTCGTGGTCCCTCCGGGTTGAACTCCCACAGGCGGAGGGGGCGACGTTTGCAGGGCAGAACTCGACGAATTAACATAACCTGTGTCACCACGACCAGACTGATGTCTCTTTCTAGGAGATCTCGGATGCGGCCCTGCAATAGGGGCACGTCCTTTGCCGACCCCCAGTCTAGCCCCTTATTGACCCATGACGCCAGTCGTGGCGGGGGACCCGAGCGGAAAGCAGGCAGCGCCACCCACTTGGTGCTCCTGGGAGCTGTGATATAAAACCACTCTTGTTGCCATAAGCTGAACTCCTCTTGAAAAGAGCCCTCGGGCCATGGAGCATCAGCATTCTTGCTTATAACAGCGCCTCCGCACTCCGTGTGCTGTCCCTCAATCATCTTCGGCTCTACTTTAAAGGTCTTAAGCCACAGTCCGAAGTGAGGAGTAATACGGAGGAAGGCTTCGCACACGACAATGAATGATGAGATGTGAAGGATGGACTCCGGGGCTAAGTCGTGAAATTCCAGCCCATAATAAAACATGAGCCCCCTCACGAAGGGATCCATCGCGAAGCCTAGCCCTTGGAGGAAGTGAGACACGAACACCACACTCTCACCAGGCTTGGGAGTAGGAATAACCTGCCCGTGAGCAGACAGCCTATGCAAGATTTCGCCGGTCAAAAACCTGGCCTCTCTCAGCTTTAGCACGTCTTCCTCCGTGATGGAAGAAGGCGTCCATCGGCCTGGAAGGTCGGAGCCGGACATCGTCGAAGGTCCGAAGCGCCTGAAATCTGGGGCCTTGGGTGTTGGAACTCGAGGCGAAGGGCGAATTCGATTGAGATCAAAAGAAAGGAGTAAGGCCTTGGTCTCTTTATAAGAGGTTGAATACCAAGAGCCCTCCCCGTGACCGTTTGGGACTCGCCTTTGATCGAGGAGACACACCAACGGGAACGATTGGGTTACCCACGTCCGTATTGATGAGAATCCCATAAATAAAGGGGACACGATCTCTGCTTCGACAAGACGTGCCAAGGAAACCGCCTCGCAAAACACGCTGAGGTGGGACAGTAAAAACAGTTCAAATAAAGGCTTGGCTGTGGCGTGATGACACGCTACGGAATACGTCAGCAGATTAGACTTGTGTAAATATTATTCTCTCTATGGCAGTACGTGGAACTTATTTTGCAGAGTCGGACACTATCCTTGTGTTCAAAATCTTCTATGAAGTATACGGAGGAGGAACCCGCCTTGCAATGCCGAAGACAATCTGCGTGCCGGACTCATCGTCATTGAAGCCTGGTTCAGGGGCTACTGAGGGAGTCCTGGATTAAGGGGTGTCAGGATAGCCGGACTATAACCTTTGGCCGGACTCTTGGACTATGAAGATACAAGATTGAAGACTTCGTCCCGTGTCCGGATGGGACTTTCCTTGGCGTGGAAGGCAAGCTTGGCAATACGGATATGTAGATCTCCTCCCATTGTAACCGACTCTGTGTAACCCTAACCCTCTCCGGTGTCTATATAAACCAGAGGGTTTTAATCCATAGGACGAACGACAATCATACCATAGGCTAGCTTCTAGGGTTTAGCCTCTTTGATCTCGTGGTAGATCTACTCTTGTACTACCCATATCATCAATATTAATCAAGCAGGAGTAGGGTTTTACCTCCATCTAGAGGGCCCGAACCTGGGTAAAAACATTGTGTCCCTTGTCTCCTGTTACCATCTGCCTAGACACACAGTTCGGGACCCCCTACCCGAGATCCGCCGGTTTTGACACCGACAGAGGGTGTTCCTCTGCACGGGTGGAACGAGTACATCGCCACCTTCCTCATCGGTCGCGGCTGCTCAGTCGACTACATCGAGCCGCGCTCTCGACGCAAAGAAGACACAAGGGATTTGGCGCTCTGGGCATGGACGGCTGATCCTAGCGCTATCCCGAAGGTGAAGTGGCTCACTCTTCTGGCTCGTGGGCACCGTCGCCGTGGACGGCGAGGGCTTCGTCACCGCGTCCTCATCCATCTTGATCTCCACGAGGACCACTCCAAGGCAGCCGGCGACGACGACAACCCTCCACCCCCAGATGTCCACGAGTTCACCTCGTACCGGCGTGTCATCGACGGCACCATCGCCCCTAGGGACCGGCGTGCTGAGCAGGGGCGAGCCGAACGTTGCCCAGACAGGCGTGACGACGACGAAGGTGACCGAGATGGCCGCCGTGGGCGTCCTGGAGACCGCTCGCGCGAGGGATGGGGTGCCATGCTGCGACGCTCTCTCTCCCGCAACACGTGAGAGCACCAGCGGGATGCGCGCACCAGGGACCGTTCTGGTGGGCGGCGGCGCGCTGACAGCCTGCTACCTATTGAGCACTGCGTTGGTTTTCCCCGAAGAGGAAGGGATGATGCAGCAAAGTAGCGTAAGTATTTCCCTCAGTTTTTGAGAACCAAGGTATCAATCCAGTAGGAGGCTACGCGCGAGTCCCTCGTATCTGCACAAAACAAATAAATCCTCGCAACCAACGCGAATAGGGGTTGTCAATCCCTACACGGCCACTTACGAGAGTGAGATCTGATAGATATGATAAGATAATATTTTTGGTATTTTTTGTGATAAAGATGCAAAGTAAAATAAAGGCAAAGTAAAGAGCAAAGGAAATAACTAAGTAGTAGGAGATTAATATGATAAAGATTGACCGGGGGCCATAAGTTTCACTAGTGGCTTCTCTCGAGAGCATAAGTATTCTACGGTGGGTGAACAAATTACTGTTGAGCAATTGATAGAATTGAGCATAGTTATGAGAATATCTAGGTATGATCATGTATATAGGCATCATGTGCAAGACAAGTAGACCGACTCCTGCCTGCATCTACTACTATTACTCCACTCATCGACCGCTATCCAGCATGCATCTAGAGTATTAAGTTAAAAACAGAGTAACACCTTAAGCAAGATGACATGATGTAGAGGGATAAACTTATGCAATATGATGAAAACCCCATCTTGTTATCCTCGATGGCAACAATACAATACGTGCCTTGCTGCCCCTACTGTCACTGGGAAAGGACACCGCAAGATTGAACCCAAAGCTAAGCACTTCTCCCATTGCAAGAAAGATCAATCTAGTAGGCCAAACCAAACTGATAATTCAAAGAGACTTGCAAAGATAACCAATCATACATAAAAGAATTCAGAGAAGATTCAAATATTGTTCATAGATAGACTTGATCATAAACCCACAATTCATCGGTCTCAACAAACACATCAAAAAAGAAGATTACATCGAATAGTTCTCCACAAGAGTGGACATCGAATAGTTCTCCACAAGAGTGGGGGAGAACATTGTATTGAGATCCAAAAAGAGAGAAGAATCCATCTAGCTAATAACTATGGACCCGAAGGTCTGAGGTAAACTACTCACACTTCATCGGAGGGGCTATGGTGTTGATGTAGAAGCCCTCCGTGATCAATGCCCCCTCCGGCGAAGCTCCAGAACAGGCCCCAAGATGGGACCTCGTGGATACAGAAAGTTGCGGTGGTGGAATTAGGTTTTTGGCTCCGCATCTGATCGTTTGGGGGTACGTAGGTATATATAGGAGGAAGGAGTACGTCGGTGGAGCAACAGGGGGCCCACGAGGGTGGAGGGCGCGCCTTGGGGGGTAGGCGCGCCCCTACCTTGTGGCCTCCCCTTTTATGTCTTGACGTAGGGTCCAAGTCTCCCGGGTCTTGTTTGTTGAGAAAATCACGTTCCCAGAGGTTTCATTCCGTTTGGACTTCGTTTGATATTCCTTTTTCTTCGAAACCCTAAAATAGGCAAAAAACAGCAATTCTGGGCTGGGCCTCCGGTTAATAGGTTAGTCCTAAAAATAATATAAAAATGGATAATAAAGCCCAATAATGTCCAAAATAGTAGATAATATAGCATGGAGTAATAAAAAATTATAGATATGTTGGAGACGTATCACAACCCTGCAGCGGCCCTCGCGCGCGGCAACGCCCCCTGTAGATGACGCTGCCTTTCGCCTGCGTGGTTCAGGCTCGGGCAGCGGCGAGTCAGAGCGCGCCCTCGAGCTGTTGCCTTCCCTGGTGGCTGGTGCTCGCGGTCGCAGCCCCTTGCGCTCGGCCTCTCCCCGCTCTGCCAGGCGCCGATCAGCGGAGAGCATCACCCCCCAGGTGTCCCCCCCCCGCTCTCTCCTACAACAGTCCTGCCGGTAAGTTCGAGGTCAAAGTGTGCTGAAGATAAGAGCTCTCCCATGCTCCTCAGCAAGCCCAGCCTATCCCTGCTCGAGCTCTGCTCACCCGTGACGCTGCTTCGGCCCCTGTCATCGCCTGCCAGAACTCCTGGCTTCGAGTCCTCCCCCACTCCACCACTGGTTGCTGACGGCCGTTGCGCCGCACGCCTTCTGTGTCGCGTGGCCATAGCCTACAGGGCGCCGGAGCTACGCTGGCGCCCATCTTCGAGGCTCGGCAGATGGGCATCCTTGCCTCGCCTGCATCATCTCCGCCTAGGGCACCCATAGTTCACCGTAATACGCTTGCCGGTGTTAAAATCTCCATGAGAGGCGGCCTTTCGCTGCAACGGATTAGGCGCTCCGGCGACAAGAAGGCTGCTGCTCCAGCAGCCAAGGAGGCGGAAAAGCTCGTGTGTCGCAGTCTCGGGATCATCAGGGACGAGGAAGATGTCACAGTGGACACGCTGGACAAGTTCACAGCCAAGTTCAAGGACCAGCTAGCTCCAGAAGTGATTATGGCCATGAGGGAGTTCTTCCATCTTCATGATGCTGCTGACAACAGCGTCGAGGACGCCTTGATCGACCATGGTGGTGAGGGTGCCACGGAGCTTGTGGCCGACCAGGACGGGGCCCTGGGCTCATAGCCGACGGAAGCCCAAGTTGTCAACTACGTTGTTGGGAGTTCCTAGTTGCTATGTTAGACCAGCTTTCCATTAGGCCCAGGGTGGCTTCTTTAGTTTTTGCTTTCCTTTGCGTGAGTTGTATCAGAGGCACCAGATTGCGTAGTTGGTTGGGTTGTATGTGGCAGTTTCATCAACGCCTTGCCGTTCAATGTGTTTGTCTTAGTTCTCCATGATGTCACAACCCGTCAACACTTTAAGCTGGAATGTCCGCGGGCTAAATTGCCCTGCAAGAAGGGCAACAGTCATTGCTACAATCACTGCCTCCTTGTGTCAGCTCGCCTACTTACAGGAGACAAAGCTCGACAATGTGGACAAGTTTGTGGCTGCCTTCCTTGGGGGCAACAGACTAAAAAAATCGCCCAGCACCCAGCGAACGGGACTAGAGGAGGGATACTCTTACTTTGGGATGATAGTGTGGTCGATGTCTCCGGGGTAACAACCTCTACTTATTGCCTCTCGGCCATGGTTCGGATTTACGCAACTGACGTGTGCTTCTCTCTCACCTCCGTCTACGGGCCCACCGATCACTCGTGCAAAGATGCGTTCTTCACCGAGCTTGTCGCCCACAAGCCTTCGCCGGGTGTGCCATGGCTTGCTCTTGGGAACTTCAATCAAATTTACCGGGCTAGAGACAAAAACAAGAGAAATGTGAATCTGAGTAGGATCAACCGGTTTCGTTCTACGCTGCAATCTTGCGAGCTCAAGGAAATCCACCTCCAAAATAGGCGCTTCACCTGGAGTAATGAGAGGGAGAATCCGACCCTCTGCAAGCTAGACTCCTTCTTTTGCAATGTGGTTTGGGATGCAACATTCAACACACATGTGCTTCATGCCTTGTCGTCTTCGCTCTTCGATCATTACCCCCTACTACTGGCGGATGACAAGGGTCCTAGGAGGCCATGGTCTTTCAAATTTGAGAATTTCTGGGTATCCTTGCGCGGCTTCAACGAAGTGGTTCAAAAGGCTTGGGACGAGTGGGTGGACCACACAGAGCCTTATCAAGTCCTTCATCATAAGCTAAAGAAAACATCGCTTCGTCTCATGGAGTGGAGCAGGAGGTTGTTATCCAGGGCAAAGGTCTAGTTTCACGCGGCTCTTCTTGTGATTCTCCGCCTTGACATTGCTCAAGAGGTGAGGCCCCTCTCCCCCGAGGAGCGAGACCTCCGCTCTAGGCTCAAGCGGAGGGTGATTATTTTGGCGGTGCTTGAGAGGGCTAGGAAGAGCCAAAGCGCCAGGATTACAAATTTGGAAGAGGGTGATGCAAACACAAAATTCTTCCACTGCCGCATAAATGCACGAAGACAGAAAAATCACATCCATCGGATCAAGCACGAGCATGGTTGGGTAACCGAGCACGAGGAAAAGGAGGAGATCATTCATGGCCACTTCTCTGAGGTCATGGGTATAGGGGGTTCGAGCAACATGGATTTTAACTGGGAGGAGCTTGGCACCGAGCCCCATGCTTTGCATGACCTTGCTGATACAATCACCGAGGAGGAGGTTTGGGCGGCCATAAAGGATATGCCTTGTGATAAGGCGCCCGGTCCAGATGGCTTCACGGGCACTTTTTTTAAAAAAGTGTTGGGGAGTTATCAAGCATGATATTATGAGGGTTATCCAACGCTTCGATTCCCCACACACCTCCAACCTGCAATGGCTCAACTCCGCCAATGTTGTTCTCTTACCCAAAAAGGAGGGTGCGGAAGGCATTTCTGACTATAGGCCAATTAGCCTCATCCATGCCATCGCCAAAATCATTGCTAAGATTTTATCGCTTCGGTTAGCCCCCCACATGGACGACCTCATCTCCAACGCCCAAAGTGCATTCATCAAAAGGAGAAGCATTCACGACAACTTCATGTACGTTCGGAATTTTGCGAGGCGGCTTCACAAGAGCAAGACCCCCGCCCTTCTTTTCAAACTTGACATTAAAAAGGCTTTTGACTCGGTCAAGTGGGGTTATATCCTTGACCTTCTACAATGGCTGGGGTTCCCCCCCAAATTTCGGGATTGGATTGCCGCGCTTCTATCCTCATAATCCTCGCACATCATGCTTAACGGATTGCCCGACCCCCTATCAGCCCAGTCAAGAGGGATATTGACAACATCACCTCGATCATGAGATGCTTTGGAGAGGTGACGGGTCTTCACACAAACTTCCAGAAAAGCTCGGTTGTGCCTATCTGATGCAATCATCTTAATCTCGAGCACATTCTTGAAAGCGTGACGGCAGCTCGGGCATCTTTCCCCATGAAATATCTTGGTCTACCGCTCTCTGTGTGGCAACTCAAGAGGGTGGATTTCTAATATCTTTAAGACAAGACAGCCGACAAATTGGTCACTTGGGAAGGTCAGGATATCACCGCCATCGGCCGCACGGCCCTCGTCAAGTTGGTCATTTCATCTCAAGCGGTGTTCTCCATCACACCACTAATTGTTCCGTCAAGCACTCTTGATAGCCTTAACAAGCTTGAGAGGGCCTTCCTTTGGTCCGACACGGACAAGACGACCGGGGCCAAGTGCAAGATAAATTGGGAAACGGTTTGTCGACTAAAGGAGCATGGGGGTTTAGGAGTGCTCAACACCGACAAATTTGCTCGTGCTCTACGTGTTCGATGACTTTGGTATGAATGGAAGGAACCTCACAAGTCATGGGTGGGTCTTGGCAACCCTTGCACCGAAGACGACCGCGAGTTCTTCTATGCCTCTACTACTATCATCATTGGGGATGGTGCCAAAACGCCTTTTTGTGATTCCCCTTGGCTTCTTGGTCGCAAGCCAAAGGATATTGCACCGCTTATCTTTGATGCTTCGAGGAGAAAAAAATGGAGGGTGTGTGAGGCCCTCAATGGGAATGCATGGATCCTCAAGATCAAGCATGACACCATAATCTCCATCGACCACATCCGGGAATTTTTCACCTTATGGATGCTTGTGCATGTTTTCCACCTTAACGAGCAGATCGAAGATGATATTGTTTGGAAGCACTCCAATGATGGGATCTACACAGCGTCCACAACGTACAAAGCTCAATTTCTTGGCGTGGCTCTATCCCCCATGGATCCCATGGTTTGGAAAGTATGGGCACCTCCAAAAAGTGAAGTTTTTGCTTGGTTGGCATTACAAAATAGGATTTGGACCGCATAACGGTTGGAAAAGCGTGGTTGGGCAAACTGTGGACTTTGCCAGCTATGCAAAAGAGAACAAGAAACGGGTGCACATCTTTTCTTCAAGTGCCACTACACGCTTAGGCTTTGGAGATCAATCATTCAGAAGCTTGGTCTTGCTCACATGGACACCTCCAATTAGCACCTTGCAGACTCCGTCAATGAATGGTGGGATAAGAGAATCGACAATCATAACCCCAACAAACAAGCCATGGCCTCCCTCACTATGCTTGTGTCTTGGACTATTTGGAACAAACGAAATGCTCGGGTGTTTCGACACAAGTGTGCGCTGCCGCCCATTCTCCTTAACATCATCCTAGAGGAGGCCAAGCTTTTGGTTACCGCGGGTGCTAAAAAGTTAGGGATAATTATTTTGCGTGAGTAATTGTCATGCCGTGTATGTGGGTCACCTGTAACACTCTAAACTCTCTTCTTATTTAATGGATGAGGCAAATCTTATGCCTCTGTTTTGAATTTTTTTTATTGATTAAGTGTTGGTTGGATTAGTTGATTTGATGAAGAGGTCGTCATTGATGTGAGATACCTACAGGAGGGGGAGATGGTGGTGATCGACTTCACGCAATCACTCGTCACCGGGTGGAGATTGGAGCTTGCATTTTGTCGATTCGAGTGAAGTATTAGGAGTTCGGTTGTTGGGCGACCACTGATTGCATCCTTCGTGGGGCCTACTCCAGTTTTGAATGATGACATGATGATGGCGTGGCTAGTAATAGAGCATTTCCCACCAAGGGATCGAAGAGGGGGGGGGGAGGTGGGTTCCAATAACGTCGACATATTTTTGCGCTGATCCATGACAATAATCGTGCCTTCAATCATATTTTGATATTGATGACAATATACTTATAGGGGACTAGTAACATTTGTGTTAGTAAATTTACGCCGTCGAGACTAGTAACTTGTGTAGATCATAGGCCAATCGATGACAACAGCCATGCCTTTTATCATATCTTGATACTGATGAGAATATACTCATAGGACAATAATAACGTGTACTAAGTAAATGTACACTGT
>NC_041392.1:306057094-306114112 GCF_002162155.2 Triticum dicoccoides | reverse complement strand
CAAGACATGCAAAATCATAGAGATGCATGTTTTTTCTTGAGTTATAGTTATAGTGATCTCGCACTATTAAGAGGGGATCAAAGGGGGCTGCGATGGATTTGCTCAACTCATTATCACCACAACATTCTATTCCTACCTAAAAGTACAATGCCAGAAAAGCCTACCCCCATCTTCAAAAGATCCAAAACAAACAAAGTCAATTACTTCCGAGCAACACAACCTTAATGTTTAGCTAGACGAAACGCCAAACAAATATTCAGAGAAGAAATTTGTCCGGCCAAATTGCCGTACTATCCGGCAAATTGCGTTGAAACTAGGGATGGCACCTGCTGGGTTTGGGTATGGGTGGAGCTACCCCATACCCTTACCCATCCTCCTTGATCTTACCCATCACCCGTACCCACACCCGTCAACGGGTACAAATTTTCCCCATACCCATCACACGATAGGGTAAATGGGTATCCACGGGTAAAAATACCTACATGTGCACACATCAACTTGAGCAACAAATAGTCATAAACGACAACATATCGGGTTTGTTTGGTTGGAGACTAGTGTGGCCAAGCCAAAGTGTGGCTAGCCACTCAAGTATGGCAAGCCACACAAGTGTGGCTGAGAAATTGGATGCCAAACTTTGGCAAAAGTTGGCAAAAAAATTGTCTCTATGACAAGTGGGCCATAGGGGCAATAAAGTGTGGCTAAAACCAAACACATGCCAACTAAACTGTGGCTGCCAAATTTTAGCTTGGCAAACTATGGCGGGGAACCAAACAACACCATCATCACAATTTATAATCAGCAACATGTCATAACAACATCATATGCTTATAAACAACAACACGTCATAAGCAGCAACACATTCTTATAAATAGCAGCACTTGTAGACAGCAACACATTGTAATTCGTAAACAGCAACATGTCCCAAATAGCATCACTTACGCATAGACAACAACACATAAAAACAACAACAACACATAAACAACAATGCATAGTCCTTTATTTTAAGTTCACAAACTCACGATAAAGTATGGAGGTAATTTAACCATACATAAGGCCACAAATTAAGCATCACAATAAAGTTTTGACATTGTAACAAGTTCAAAACTTGATCAATCCAGTAGTGCAATAAGTCTTCGGTCTTGAATATAACTCGACGAGACCATGTCTCTACATCTCAAAGGGCCAAGTCCTAGTTGGAAACATGAATATAGTCAATGTTTAGGATTTTCCTTGTAGAAAGTACAGTCAAATACTCAATTGGGAAGGAAATGTGTTGGTGAGTACTAACCTGTATCCCCTCTTGAATGTCTTGAAGGCAAGTCCAAAAGCTAACATCTCCTTTATGAGCATCCAGAACAAACAATTTGTACACATGACGAGATAGTGATTAGCAATAGTTAAATAAATTGTAAATTTGAACAAAGTACATTATTTTCTCACCTTTTTGTTTGTTTCTAAGCCAATCTTGGGAGCATATCAAAACTTCCACTATATGAGGAGTTAGGTGGCTCCTATTCTCACTAAGTATTCCGCCACTTGTACTAAAGGCCGACTCTGAAGCAACTATTGTCACGGGAATAGCAAAAGGCAACAATGTCATTGAAGATGTTCATGCTGGCTGGAGCTTTCACTGAAGAAATCAGTTCTTCACATGGTTTATATTCATCTAGTTCCACTTCATAATCCTCTAAGGATGAATGCAGTCTAGCAACTAATACACCAACCAACTCCACACACTCATAAGAAGATGGATCAATTCCATGCGGCATGGCAAAGCAAGTTGTCAACATATAACTCTTGTAATGAGGATCAAGAAGTGTAGCCGTTCCCCGTTAGATCTTGAATATCCTTCCAATATTTATCAAATTAAGTACTCATTTCCTTAGAGTTACTTTTTATAACTGGATTGCTAGAAGTGGCTCACTGTCTCATTTTCATTTTAATCTCACAGATTTTAGGGAAGTAAATATTAGAAGTCACATAATCAGTTCCCGAGAACAAGTTGGTTACCTCGTAGAATAATCCAAGTCTCTCCACCATCTCAGTAGCAAAGTCCCATTCTTTGGCACTAGGTAAATGCTCATATTGTTTCTCAACTTGATTTGCACGTTCGAAAACAACTCTGTATGGTCAAGCTGCTTCTAGCATCATGAAAGTGGAGTTCCACCTAGTTTTGCAATCAAGAATCAACTTTCTTGTTATTTTAACTTTTTTGAAGTTAGCCATATCCTCAAACTTACCGAAAGTTAATGAGGCCAATCTCGAGGAAAGGGGCGTGTCATCTATATATTGAATCCCACGGATGTTGTATCTTACCAACGAGGCAAGAATAGCAACAACATCTGCAAAAAATTAATTAGAATGAGACACTGAGTTGTATGGAGTAATATGCAAGAACAAAGTTAAAGATGATACACCCGTGATGCTTTTGACCCGTAGCGAGAACATGGCCCCAAACTATGGGAAGCACGGTGGACAAATTATTGATGCTATCATGTGCGCCGACATCCTAACCTCGGTCCTAGCATTTAGTGTGATGACAAACTCCATGGCTAGATACCAGAAATGTCCATCTAGTATTTTCGTGGGGTTGAACCCAAGGCGAGTAAAGTCATATGTCATGCCGGTTTGTAGCATGGTGTTGAAGCGAAATGCTTGGTTGTTGTATGCGATCGCTTCCATTTCTGTTTCCTAATATTTTTTATGAATCATAACAATAATTAGAAAACAAAAATGTTTATCAAATGTGTATATTAAAAAAACATGATGTAAGTGGTGATGAGTAATACTTTACATCCTGATCTAGTAGTATACACTGAAGGTAAATGTTCCTCATTGCATTCTCCTTCATTTGGGCCTTCCACAAGACCCTAGCATGAATGGTCCAACAATTCTGATAGATATGCTCCATCTAGACGCTCTGAAAAGCCAAGTTCCTGTGCATAGAATAGAATGAATGGATGAGGTAAATCATTGAGCGGTGATGGCAAACTATCGTACAACAGGCTGATTCATCTATCTTGCTCGTTCATTAGAGGGATTATAGGTCGAGGGATGATAGGAACCGGCGGCGATGCCCTCGCCCTCTTAGAGGTCATTAATCTGTATGAGATTACCATGGTTGTGGAGGAGATGACTGAGCATATGTAGAAAGATGGAGACATATATGGCAGTGCGAGGCATTTTTATAAGCATAGTAGGTGGCGGTATAACCAAATAACATTCGAAAATTGGTTTGGCGGTCTAGGCGCCTGTGGGTGAAAAATCTCTCTCGTACGACCCCCACTCGTCAAGCGATCGCAATAGTCATTTGATCAATCTTTGACGACCTAATAAACATAGTTTATTATTTTTAGGAACCATGCTCGTTGAGGGATACTGGCTTTGATTAAAGGGAGATTCGAATATTTGTTTGGTTACTAAAAAAATAAACAACATTCATTAGGTTTCCAAAGATTGATCAAATGACCAGTGCGATCGCTCGACGAGTGGGGGTCGTACGAGAGAGATTTTTCACCCATG
Source organism: Triticum dicoccoides (assembly GCF_002162155.2). Classification (NCBI taxonomy): domain Eukaryota; kingdom Viridiplantae; phylum Streptophyta; class Magnoliopsida; order Poales; family Poaceae; genus Triticum; species Triticum dicoccoides. The sequence goes on along the minus strand of NC_041392.1, from coordinate 306,110,590 downwards.
GGCACCTAGACTGCCAAAACTAAAATTTGAAAGTTATTTGGTTTTCCCACCATCCACTACGCTTATAAAAATGACCCACACCACCATATATGTCTTCATCTTTCTACATAGGCTCAGTCATCTCCTCCACGACCATAGTAATCTCGTACAGATTGACGGCCTCTAAGAGGGTGATGGCATCGCCGCTGATTCCTGTCATCCCTAGACCTATAATCCCTCTAATGAACATGCAAGATAGATGAATCAGCCTGTTGTATGGCCGTTTGCCATCACCGCTCAATGATTTACCTCATCCATTCATTCTATTCAATGCACAGGAACTTGGATTTTCAGAGCGTCCAAATGGAGCATATATATCAGAATTGTTGGACCATTCATGCTAGGGTCTCGTGGAAGGCCCAAATGAAGGAGAATGCAATGAGGAACATTTACCTTCAATGTATACTACTGGATCGGGATGTAAGGTATTACTCATCACCGGTTACATCATGTTTTTTTAATATACACATTTGATAAACAATTTTGTTTTCTGATTATTGTTATGATTCATAAAAGATATTAGGAAACAAAAATGGAAGAGATCGCATACAACAACCAAGCATTTTGCTTCAACACCATGCTACAAACCGGCATAACATATGACTTTACTTGCATCAGGTTTAACCCCATGGATATACCAGATGGACATTTCGGGTATCTAGCCATGGAGTTTGTCATCACACTAAATGCTAGGGCCGAGGTTAGGATGTCGGTGCACAGGATAGCATCGACAGTTTGTCCACCGTGTTGCCCACAGTTTGGGGTCATATTCCCGCTATGGGATAAAAGCATCACTGGTGCATCATCTTTAACTTTGTTGTTGCATATTACTCCATACAACTCAGTGTCTCATTCTGATTAAATTTTTGCAGATGTTGCTATTCTTGCCTACATTGGTAAGATAGAAGATCAGTGGAATTCAATATATAGACGCCGTGTCCCTTTACTCGAGATTGGCCTGATGAACTTTCGGTAAGTGCCATTTAGAATTTGAGATTTTGATATGCTTCTTTTAATTTTATTTTCATATGTTTCTCTACTCCTAGTTGGGGAGTTGGTAGGTGGTATCGTCGCTTCATATCCCCCCTCGTTCTGTTGATTAATGCATTTTTCTCTCCATGTTTTCATTAAGTAAGGCGTAGGGTGGGATTCAGAGCCGTTTCCAATCTGAACTTGCCACCTCCTCCTTCCACGCCTCCTACTTTATTGTAGCATATAAATTAACTGCAATGTCTTAATTTTCTTTTCATGGGTTTGGCCATAGTTAGAAACCAAGCATTATACGTGGATTAGTTCGATATGACATAACATGAGGGCTACAACGCGCATGTCATGGATCTGATTTTAGGGATAGTACGGGAACCTATTTTAGGAAATTGACAATCATCAGGTAAATCTTATGGCAAGTGGCAGTTGTATAACAATATATGGCAATAGGCAATGTGCAGCTAATCCTCTACCAAAGCTCTCGCACGACATGATTTGGCAACAATCACCATTATCGACCACAAAAGTAGGCTGCCACATTGCCTTCGTAGGATGTGCGTGCACTCCAACATCGCAAGGCACCACACCCCTGCCCAAGGTGTGTCACACTGGAGGAGAGGGCCCGAGGATCCATGACGCAGCTCGCTGGGTATTCGGGAATGAAGTTGATGTGTCTACCTGCCACCGCTTGGACCCTGCTGGCATGGCCAATCTACCGCAACAGACCAAGGTAGTCACCAAAAGGAACCCGTCGTCCACGTCGTCGCCGGATCATGGGCACACTTGGATCTGGCGTCGTCCACTTCCCATCCCTGCCATATTGGAAGCCATCCGTGGTGCACCATCGTCTCAGGTACTCCCGCGCTGCATGGAAGCCTCGATGCTGAACACGTCTTAGAGGAATCACGCTAGCAGCGGCACCACGAGAACGACGCCATCAACATCTCCTTCCGAGGGATTTGGTCGGGAGAAGTCGTTGTCACCCAACATCGTGGTGGTGGAGGATGTTGTTGGATGCACACTTGGCCCTTTAATTTGGTGGTTTGTTTGTGGAACTTTGTGAGAACTTGAATATTACGAGTATACCAGTTTTGTAGGTAATCCTTTTCCAACAGTCTAAAAGTCTTTGAAGACCATCAGGAACCTTAATGTAGAGAACGAAAATTGTAAGATCAATATCTTACCTATTTTGATATTCTTTGACAAACATCATTAAAGAATACCAGATATACTTATTGTTAGTTCTTTGTTGACACCTATTGTTCTTAATGAACCTTGCTTAATGTTAACAATATGTCGCACCCAAGGTTTACGAGTCGACGAGTCGTTCCGAGGTTGAGACTCATAGACTAATCGTGACTAGTCTAGACTAGTGCTGGACTAGTCGGCATGGTATTGTAGTACTCAACTATTGTTAATAACTAGTAGTAGTATGTAGTATATATCAACAGTACAGTATGCAATAAAAACAGAAGTGTTAGGCAACGCTCGCCAGGCCCAGCCCAACACCACACAACACCCCCAGCCGGCCCATTTGGGCCCAAGTGGCCAGCCTACTTAGCTCCCGTCACTGGAACCCTAGCTCCCGATCAATCCCATTGCCGCCGCCAGCACCATCACACATGGGAGCACGCATGCGCGACCTGCGCCTCCAGCCGCCGACCACCTCCATGCCTCCTCCTCTCTTCTATCTCTCTTCCTTCTCTCTCGTCTCAGGACCGCGCGTGCCTACATGTCACGACCATGGCTGCCGCCCGAGCATGAGCTCCGGCCAGGCTGGGTGACTTACCCCCTCAAAATTTTGAGTCGCTCGACTCAAATTGCTCGACTAGTCCAGACTAGTCTGTCGACTGCTCAACTAGACCAAGTAGTCTACACGAGATTTGTAGTCGACACTCAAGTTGCGACTCGTAGACTAGTCTCGACTAGTCCCTCGACTCATAATCAGTGGTTGTACCATAGGATCAACGGAGAAAGGTTCGATGTCCAGTTGATGCTACTAATGTTGGCTCTACCAAAGTATCTCTTCTGCATGATATCTTCTTAATTATGGATCCCGTCATTTCATGAAAGTCGGTTTCTCGAGAGCAAGCAGACAGCTTAGCCAACAATGCAAGACGATCCAGTGCTTTTGGAATCAAACTATGGGTTGGTACTACATATTCCGAATTCGTTTGTAAACAAATGTGAGGAGTGGGAGAGGATCTGCATTTATAAAATTTACTTAGGGTGAGGTTCCGTTCTCAAGATCCTATTGTTATTTATTCTTTTTTGTTGTAATAATTTACTAATTATAATATTTTTTATTTCTGCTGGACTAATCTACTATTTTTGGATTCACGGGAACAGGACAGAAGAGCTAACGATCGTTACTTTACACCAGTACAATTGCTCTTGAGAGGTGGAGCACTTGTAAAGTGGGTGCATTAAAGAGCAGATCAAGTGGGCTGAGGCCCTCGTGGCTATGTTAGATGTTGGAACAACAATGATATGGGGATGAATGGGGTGATCTTAAAGGAGAAACTACATTAATTTTCTATAAAAAATCACCAATTGTTGACGAAAATGTTAAAATTTGGATGTTGTAAGTCCACGATATTAAGTTTGTGTATGAGTCAAGTACTATTAGGTGGATGGATCTTCTTATGTAGGCGACCAATGGAGAATGCAGGCATGTCTCGGTATACTTTCATCATCACCTAATCTCCAAAAAAGTTTGGTGATGGAATCCATCAAACTTTGTACTAATCTTACGATGTGCGGAGATCATTGTTGTTACTCTCAAAGGTTCCATTGAATTTATCTATGTTATGTATTTCTTTGTTTTATTCATTTTATTACATTGTTTCTCTTTAATATTTTTAGCTTATAGGATATACTGTAGCCAACGAATGTTAACACCGAGCAAAAAATATGTTGTACCCAATTAAATTTGAGTCTTGAGAGGAAGAGGGGGGGAGTCTCTGTGTGTGTGTGTGTGCATATGTGTGTGAGAGAGGTGTGGTGGGAGAGAAGGGGATGTAGAGAGAGTGTGGGAGCGAGAGACTAGTATCAATTGTATTCATAGGTGCAATAGAAAAAGTAAATTAAAAGGTATACAGCAGCACATAGTAGTACCTCATGATAACGCTTCGAAGCTTCCAAGAATCATCAATGAAATGATCTGTAATGGCCATATAGCCCTTCTTTTGGTGGTTAATGGTCCACATATCTGTAGTGATAGCAACCCTAGATTGGTTCATAGTCATGTAATCAATTGCCTTCTTTCTTGCTTGCTTGTAATTTTCCACAATATCTTGCCTAAAAGACAAAACAAGAGGATACCATATGTTACCTCTTCTTTGGATAGAATAAGGTAAATAGAAATAAATCAAATAAAATCATAGCAAAGTATACCTAATAGTATTTCTGGTATGTAGCTTGAATACTACCTGAAGTGCACGAACAAATTTTCCTAAAACCAGCATGGTCCACTATAGACAGTGGATACTCATACAATGTAACGCCCCGAGACCGATGCGCCAGGTGTCCCCCAGTTATTCGCCGTCGTTGCCATGTCATTCGCTTGCGTGTTGCATCTTGTCATGTCATCATGTGCATTGCATCATCATGTTTTCAAAACTTGCATCCGTTCGGGTTCCCCCAGTTCCTTCCGTTGTCCGTTCTGAGCACAGACACACTTGCACGCGCCCGCAACATGTCCGAAATAGTATTTTATAAGTGGCCAGAAAATGTTCTCGGAATGGGTTGAAAGTTGGCGTGCGGTCTTATTATAGTGTAGATAGGCCGCCTGCCAAGTTTCATTGCATTCAGAGTCCGTTTGATGCCCCAACAGATAACTATAGCGGCAGTATAGCCGGTCATACGTCGGACGTTTCCGGTATCCGGAAACATGTGCCGGGCTTTCCCTCTCTTTCCTCCCTAGACCATCCACACAGTCCGCTACCAACCGTGAAGCCTCGAAACCCCTCCTTGCACAGTGCATCGAACCCCTCGAGTGCGCGTCCGAAAGTTGTCCCGAACCCAACCCGGACAGTCATCACCGTTGGGTCCGGATCATCCCCAAACATCTATAAAACATCACCGTTTTCTTATTTGGACTCCCAAACCTATTTTTCCTGACCGTCCGATTTTGATCGGAGGGACGAGATAGCCCCAAACCTAACCCGTGATGTATATATTCGTCCACCCCTAGTCCATTTTGGCAAACCTTAGATTCTAGTCCTCTTTGTCCCATCGCGCCGCCGCTGGCCAACCACTCCCTCTCCTTCCTCGGGATCCATCCAGCTCCACCTCGTCTTCAGCGCCCGACCAACTAGCGTAGCCGCCACACATCCACCCAGATCCAGCCGTCCAAAGCGAGCAGGGCCATCGGATTCAAATCCAACAACCAGGAGGCTTCCACATGCACGGCCCCGAGCCTCCCGCAGCGCTCGATCTGATCTGGATCGAGGCAGCCGTCTTCATCCGTGCGCCTCTCCTCTGCCATCACAGGCCTCCCTCGCGTGGGAGCGCCACCGTCGGCCACCTACTGCATCGCTAGGCCATCCTCCTATCTCCTCCTTCCCCTTCCGTTCCCTCCTTCCTCCTTCCATGCCGTAACTCCCTCCACCTCCCTCAGTTTTCTCTCACAGGGAGAACAAGATGCGCCAGCCTCCATGGATTTCGCACTGGAGCTCCATCCGCGCCAGATCCCCCTCTTCGACCTTCGTTGACTTCGTTCCGCGCCTCCCTGTGTTCGTCGGGGTCGCAAGTACCATGCCGCTGTTGCTCTCCTTCTTGTCGAGCGGAGGTCCACGCCCGCAACCTGCTCCCCTCGCCTCCGCCCGGTTCCTTCACCGCCAAGTCCCGCATGCCCGCCGGAGTCGCCCCGGTCGCCGCCTCGCCTTGCTCCTAGAGCCGCGGCGCTCGCTCGTCCTCAAGGTCGCCGGCGTTCGTTCCGTCAAGCCGTTGCCTCGCCGGAGTTTTGTCAACCCCTGCTACTGCGTTGACCTGCAACTCGTCAGTCTCTGCTCGCGCCCTTGCCCAGATCAAACGAGCGAGGAGACCGCTCGCATTGACCGCGTCGATGCTCCAGATTGGGCCCAACGCTGCCCCCGGCCTGCGATTGGCCTCTCCACCAACTGGGCCTTGGCCCATTGTGAGGCCACCCCAGCGCCCTCCGTGTTTTTTCTTCTTCTATTGGGCCAGATCTCGGATTCGGCCCGATGCCTATTTTTTTCCACAGAATGAATTTCCTATTATCCAGAGAAAACCAGTTTTGCAGAAAACCCCCTAAGTTTCATGCATTTAATAACTCACAAACGGGGCATCATATTGAAAAAACTTTATATGTAAAATGACTAGAATTTCATCTAGTTTCACAATATCCAACTTCCATGCATGTTTGAGATGTTTAACTTGCTTTTTGCATTAATTTGCTCATATGTCATGTTAAAATGATTTAATTCATAAGTAATCAACCGTAGCTCGGATTTAAATAAACTTTTTTTGCCTGTAAGATTTAAATAAAATTTATATGCATTTGGGGGTAGAAAAATGCCTAGTTTAACATGGTGCACTCATCTTGCATGTTTAAAAACTCTAAAATTGTGTATAGGGCAGAACAGTACCAAATCCATAAATATGCACATGAGGATTTTCCGGACTTGTTGCTTGTTGTTCCGGCCTCATTTAAACTTGCCTAGATAGGTAGTTTTACTTTGCTTCACCCCTTGCCATGCTAACCAACATTTAATATTGTTGAGTACATAAACGAGATCGAACTAAATAACTTGTTGTGGTGTTTCGTCAATATGCAACTCGTTGCATATTGAGCTCCACTTAATTTGTAGGATTGCTTGTGCACTTTGCCATGCCATGCCTCATTAAACCGGACCTGCATCATACTTGGTTGTGCATCATGCCATGTTGATGTGATGGTTGTTTACTATGTTGTTTGCTTCTTTTCGGTGTTGCTTCTTCGGGTTAGTTCTGATAACGTCGCGTTTGTGAGGATCCATTCGACTAGGTCTGTTTGTCTTCTTCATGGACTCGCTCTTCTTCCTTGCGGGATCTTAGGCAAGATGACCATACTCTCGAAATCATTTCTATCTTTGCTTGCTAGTTGTTTGCTCTATATCGCTATGTCACGCTACCTACCACTTGTTATATCATGCCTCCCATATTGCCATGTCAAGCCTCTAACCCACCTTTCCTAGCAAATCGTTGTTTGGCTATGTTACCACTTTTGCTTAGCCCCTCTTATAGTGTTGCTAGTTGCAGGTGAAGTTGAAGCTGGCTCCATGTTGGAACATGGATATGTTGGAATATCACAATATATCTTATTTAATTAATGCATCTATATACTTGGTAAAGGGTGAAAGGCTCGGCCTTATTCCTGGTGTTTTGTTCCACTCTTGCCGCCCTAGTTTCCGTCATACCGGTGTTATGTTCCTTGATTTTGCGTTCCTTACGTGGTTGGGTGTTATGGGAACCCCTTGACAGTTCGCTTTGAATAAAACTCCTCCAGCAAGGCCCAACCTTGGTTTTACATTTGCCTAACAACCTATTACCCTTCCCTTGGGTCGGCCGACCCAAGGGTCATCTTTATTTTAACCCCCAGGGCCAGTGCTTGTCTAAGTGTTGGCTCGAACCGGGCAGCCCGCGGGGCCACCTCGGGGTAACTCGAGGGCTGATTTTACTCGTAGCTTGACCTATCCGGTGTTGCCCTGAGAACGAGATGTGTGCAGCTCCTATCGGGATTGTCGGCACATCGGGTGGCTTTGCTGGTCTTGTTTTACCATTGTCGAAATGTCTTGTAACCGGGATTCCGAGACTGATCGGGTCTTCCCGAGAGAAGGAATATCCTTCGTTGACCGTGAGAGCTTGTGATGGGCTAAGTTGGGACACCCCTGCAGGGTTTGAACTTTCGAAAGTCATGCCCGCGGTTATGGGCAGATGGGAATTTGTTAATGTCCGGTTGTAGAAAACTTGTCACTTAACTTAATTAAAATGCATCAGCCGTGTGTGTAGCCGTGATGGTCTCTTCTCGACGGAGTCCGGGAAGTGAACACGGTTCTTGTGTTATGCTTGAACGTAAGTAGTTTTAGGATCACTTCTTGATCACTTCTTGTTCACGACCGCTGCTTTGCTTCTCTTCTCGCTCTTATTTACGTATGTTAGCCACCATATTTGCTTAGTGCTTGCTGCAGCTCCACCTCACTACCCTTTCCTACCCATAAGCTTAAATAGTCTTGGTCTCACGGGTGTAAGATTGCTGAGTCCTCGTGACTCACAGATACTTCCAAACAGTTTGCAGGTGCCGATGATGCCAGTGCAGATGACGCAACCGAGCTCAAGTGGGAGCTCGATGAAGATCTTGTTCGTTGTGTTGTGTCGTTTCCTGTTGATCAGTAGTGGAGCCCAATTGGGACGATCGGGGATCTAGCATTTGGGGTTGTCTTCTTTTATTTTGGTTCCGTAGTCCGACCTTGATTGTAATCTGGATGATGTATGTTTAACTTGTATTTGTGTGAAGTGGCGATTATAAGCCAATTCTTTATCCCATTCTTATTCAGTACATGGGATTGTGTGAAGATTACCCCTCTTGCGACAAACCTATCATGCGGCTATGCCTCTAAGTCGTGCCCCGACACGTGGGAGATATATCCACGTTGTGGGTGTTACATACAACACCAACATGTTACCAAACTCTCTTCTAGCAACCTCTTGATCAAAAGTATAGGTCTCTAAAGAAATGTTACCGTCCTCCTTAGCATTCATCATCAATGATGGCTGACACAATGTTTTGCCTCCCTTCGTCTTCAACATCTTGAGAGTGCAAATCTTTAGATGTTCAGCAAGATGCTTCGTGCCTGCTCTGGGTCCTGAAGTAAGTTCCTTGTGACAATAGTTACACCTTTCCTTCCATTGCCCGTTGATCCTAATCTTTTTCATTTCCAACCAAACTTTAGAAGTTAGCTTCTGTTTGCCTACTTCATTGACCTCTTTCACCTCCTCCTCCTGTCCATCTTCATCATCGGAAAGAATAACATGATCTCCATCTTCAGCCATTGGCATATTCACAAGGAACTTGTACTTGGCTGCTAGATCTTGTGCCACTGCAAAATGATCAGAAATAACAAAATAGACATCAAATTCATAATAGTCTGCTGAATGTAATACCTGATTCTTAATGAGCACTGAAATTACATTGCTCATATATACATCATACACTACGTACTAGAATCTCCTACTTATATAAGATCTTTATATGTAGAAAAATTGCATACATCACATCAACTATATACAGAAAAATGTATTTACATCATACACTGCGTACTGGAATCTCCTACATATCATCTAAAATCTATATACAAAAAAATTGTATACATCAGAACAACTATATGCTATATACATCATGTATAAGAAGAAATCAATGCTTATAGTTATATACACGGATGCATCACATCATGCATATAAAAAACTACAAGATCAATGCTCATATTCATAAAATCGTACACAAAACCGAAACTCACCAAGCCAAATAGCCTTGGTCTTGGTCTTGTTTTTTTGGCAGTAGAGGATCGACTAAGCGGGGCTAGGGCGAGGCGGCCAGCTCAGGGGCGAAGCCAGAAAATTTAGCCAATGGGTTCACCCATGGACTCAAGTGAGGATTTTATTATGAACTAAGTCTAGTTTTAGACCCTAGCACATAAAGAAATATAAGATCATTTAGATCAGTAATATAGTGATCTTAATAATCTTATATTTTTTTTACAAAGGGAGTAACAGCCAGGAATATAATACTCCTTTGTCCCAAAATAAGCGTTAATGATTTATTAGTACGACACTATTTTGGGACGGAGGGGGTATCACTTATGGAATATAGCTGTACACTAACAATGAAACTTGCAAGTTATACCAGTTGTATAAAATTGTAAATATAATAGTGCCAAAACAATTCATAGCTTTTGGTAAACTTCTCATCTTCTTGAAACATTTAAGTTTTTGCAAAAAAATGCAAGTTAGTTTAACAAGTTTAATGTACGTACCATGAAGTGGAAGAAGCATGTAAAGTCACTCACATTTCAGAGCATCATTTCTCGATCTTTTAGCCTTAAAAAAAATCAAACACAACATCATTAATAATATAATGACAGAAAAGTCCACATAACAAATTGGACACTCTATAATCTTGCATATTAGGGTTTTCTTGTAACCTTTTAAGTTCATTGATGATCAACCAAATCATAAGACAACTCATCAAAATTAGTTTCTTTAAATATATGGCCTTAGAGACTAGTTGCAATGATTTTGGTGCACTTTGCGAACATCTATAGGTGACCTTGATGTGTCTGTATCATTATCTGAATCGGGTAATTGATTTCTCTTTGAAACATATAATTCCATATCTTAGATCAATTAAAGTCAATGGGTTTCTATTGGAAAATTAGGGCAAAAAAGTATTACTGTACAAAGCTATGAGGTTAGATAGAACAAGCACACGAGTGAAAAGATGGGTGATGTGATTTCTACCTCACATTAGGACTAGAATTGTTGGCTTGCCGTTGCCGATCTGCAGTTGCGTGTTTGTCGCTGCCGTCCGTTGACCGAGCGATGCGTGAAGAGAGAACGATGGAGCCGACTAGGGTCGGCGGCTGCCGTGTATACGTCGTACGAGAGAGGAATCAGGTCACGCACAGACCTGGGCAATGGACACGGAGGCAGTTTTCTTGTGGGCTTTTTGGGCCGTTGGTTGTTCTATTTACGTCGCATTGGGTAACTCGATGGGGTCAGCCTTAACTTTTTATTGGGTTCATGTCATAAAAAATAGCTATCTCTATTTTTAATGGAGGAGTTGGTAGGATTGTGTTCAGATTTTTTTCGTTCCTCTATTTTCATCCGTTTTTTACTGGTTTTTTTCGCCCCCCCTCACACCAATCTACCGGTTTATTTTTTCTCCACTATTTCTTTTTAAACAAACACTTTCTTATCGTACAAAAAGTCACGGATCTTAACTTTCCTAACTTACCAATCAACCGATCCATCTCATCATGCAATTTGCTTTAGAAAACAAATAATAGATTTTAAGAAAACAAATAGCTGACTTTAAGGGAAAAATCCAATTTACTAATACTCCTTCATCATGATGGAATCAGAACGTTCTTAATACTCATATCTTTATTTTTTATGGAGGAGTTTGTAGGATTGCGTCCAAGTTTTTTTTTCGTTTCCCCACTTTCGTCCGGTTTTTTTCGACTGATTTTTTCCGTCCCCCACCCACCAACTCACCGGTTTATTTTTTTCTCCACTATTTCCTTTTAAACAAACACTTTCCTACTGTACAAAAAGTCACAGATCTAACTTTCCTAACTTACCCAATCAACCAATCCATCTCATCAATGCAATTTGCCTTAGAAAACAAATAACGGATTTTAAGGAAACAAATATATGACTTTAAGGGGAAAATCCAATTTACTAATACTCCCTCATCATGATGAAATCAAAACTTTCCTAATACTCCTACATTGCAAATTACCACATATTCACTTGTCATGTCTCCTGTTCCAGGAATAGGAAATCCGCAGCAGCTTCGACCCCTTTCACACACGACCGACACGGGCGGATACCACCATGGCACCGTTGCCCCACCATGCCATGCTGAGTAAATAGGCAATTTTTTGACTAATTTAATCCATAAATAAATTACTAGCATGGCATTGACAGAATGAAGAACATGCTGATATTGGATCACGCAAGCACATGCTACGCTAACGGCAGATACATCTACGTATAACGCTAGCATAGCTATAACAGAAAACAGTAGAAGCGGGATAAACGAGTTATACCCTCCAGTAGGCCATGCAGAGGCCGCCACGGCGGTGGCGGCAGCAGCGGTGTCCTCGGCGGCCTTCTTGTTGGCCTCGAGCTTCTCGGCGGCGACACGTTCGACGTCGGTGGACATGGTGATGATGAGGGCGACGCAGACATAGAGGAAGTAGCGGATCGGAAGCGAGTAGTCGCGTAGTCGCTGCCCAAAAACCTATTCGCCCCTCACCTGAATAGGAACCAGAAGGGCGTGGTTTCGGAGACCTGCTCTCCCGTCGACCGTGTACGCGGCGGACGGGATGGAGTCACCGGCGGCAGCAGCAGCAAAGGAACGAACGGTGGGTGTGCGCGTGAGCAGATGAGATCTGTTCGTGGCGAGACATGGGCTCGACCCACGTCCGAGTCCGTGACAACCCATGACCCGACGTCTCAAATCGTGGCCCAACTGTCAGAGAACTCTCCTTTAGTGTCTGGCAAAAATAAGCACGTGGGTGTGAGCTTGGCACGGCTCAATCCCGCAACCCGCGTCGCGTCGCGCCGCGGCGAGGCGGGCGGCGGAGGAGGAGTGCGCGAGGGCCTCTTCTATTCTCAAGCTTCAATAGCATGTGAAATAACATCCCTTATAAAGAGGTCCAACTCCTCTTCCACTTCCGGAGTGGGACTAAACTTCCCACCTCCACGTAGTGCCAATAAACCCACATGGGCCCTTAGAGATTTTCAGAAATTACTAGATGGGCCTAAAGCCCACTCCAAATTTCAGCATGCCACGCGCGAGTACTTTGTACTGTAGAAACTCAAATAAGTAGGGACAGAGCAGAAAAGTTATCTAGTACTTTAGGCTTTGATTGTTCTTTTGCTGTTGAGGCCACTGGTAGGAGTGGTGGCTTAGCGTTATTTTGGAATAATGAAATAAATATTGAGCATTTGGGTTACTCACAGTACCACATTGATGTTAAAATATCAGATTTGGGTGGTCACCCATGGAGGCTGTCTTGTTTTTATGGTGAAGCTCAAACCCATCTCCGGCATAGAACATGGGACACAATGAGGGGGTTGGCACCGCTACATGACTTGCCATGGGCTTGCATTGGTGATTTTAATGAGGTTCTTCAGTGTGATGAGCATGATGGGATCGGCCAGAGGAGCCAGACCCAAATTCAAGGTTTTAGAGATGCTGTCGATATCTGCGGTCTTGTAGTCCTTGGTTTTCGGGGAAGGAAGTGGACTTTCGAGAAAAAGGTGGCCGGCGGCTCTTTCACTAGGGTGCGACTGGACAGGGCATTGGGCCCGCTGCAATGGTGTGTGCAATTTCCGTTAGCAGCGGTGGAGCACCTTACTGCTGCCACATCGGACCATTCACCAATTCTACTCAACCTGAACTCGACTATAGCAAGCAGAGTGCCAAAACTGTTTCGGTACGAGACTATATGGGATACCCACTCAAATTTAATCCCTACCGTACAGTCTGCATGAGAGGCGAATGGCCAGGTCCAGACAGCCAGCGATGTTTGAGCAAAATTTGTTGGGGAACGTAGTAATTTCAAAAATATTCCTACGCACACGCAAGATCATGGTGATGCATAGCAACGAGAGGGGAGAGTGTTGTCTACGTACCCTCGTAGATCGAAGCGGAAGCGTTGACGCAACGTAGAGGAAGTAGTCGTACGTCTTCCCGGTCCAACCGATCCAAGCACCATTACTCCGGCACCTCCGAGTTCTTGGCACACGTTCAACTCGATGACGCTCCCCGGGCTTCGATCCAGCAAAGCTTCGGGGAGGAGTTCCGTCAGCACGACGGCGTGGTGACGATCTTGATGTTCAACCGTCGCAGGGCTTCGCCTAAGCACCTCTACAATATGACCGAGGTGGAATATGGTGGAGGGGGCACCGCACACGGCTAAGGAACGATCACGAAGATCAACTTGTGTGTTCTAGGGTGCCCCCCTGCCCCCGTATATAAAGGAGCCAAGGGGAGGGGCGGCCGGCCAAGGAGGGCGCGCCAAGGGGGAGTCCTACTCCCACCGGGAGTAGGACTCCCTTCTTTCTTAGTTGGAGAAGGAGAAGTGGGAAAGAGGAGGAAGAGGGAAAGGAAAGGGGGGGCGCCGCCCCCTCTCCTTGTCCTATTCGGACTAGGGAGGGGAGGGGCGCACGACCACCTCTTGCCTCCTTTCCTCTTCTCCCTTAGGGCCCATGTAGGCCCAATCACCCACGGGGGGGGGGGGGGGTTCCGGTAACCCCCCGGTACTCCGGTAAAATCCCGATTTCACCCGGAACGATTCTGATATTCAAATATAGGCTTCCAATGTGAAGGAAATATGCCCTAGAGGCAATAATAAAGTTATTATTTATTTCCTTATATCATGATAAATGTTTATTATTCATGCTAGAATTGTATTAACCGAAAACATAATACATGTGTGAATACATAGACAAACAGAGTGTCACTAGTATGCCTCTACTTGACTAGCTCGTTAATCAAAGATGGTTATGTTTCCTAACCATGGACAAAGAGTTGTTATTTGATTAACGGGATCACATCATTAGGTGAATGATCTGATTGACATGACCCATTCCATTAGTTTAGCACCCGATCGTTTAGTATGTTGCTATTGCTTTCTTCATGACTTATACATGTTCCTATGACTATGAGATTATGCAACTCCCGTTTGCCGGAGGAACACTTTGTGTGCTACCAAACGTCACAACGTAACTGGGTGATTATAAAGGTGCTCTACAGGTGTCTCCAAAGGTACATGTTGGGTTGGCGTATTTCGAGATTAGGATTTGTCACTCCGATTGTCGGAGAGGTATCTCAGGGCCCTCTCGGTAATGCACATCACATAAGCCTTGCAAGCATTGCAACTAATGAGTTAGTGAGATGATGTATTACGGAACGAGTAAAGAGACTTGCCGGTAACGAGATTGAACTAGGTATTGAGATACCGACGATCGAATCTCGGGCAAGTAACATACCGATGACAAAGGGAACAACTGTTGGAAATATGCCCTAGAGGCAATAATAAATTAGTTATTATTATATTTCCTTGTTCATGATAATCGTTTATTATCCATGCTAGAATTGTATTGATAGGAAACTCAGATACATGTGTGGATACATAGACAACACCATGTCCCTAGTAAGCCTCTAGTTGACTAGATCGTTGATCAATAGATGGTTACAGTTTCCTGACCATGGACATTGGATGTCATTGATAATGGGATCACATCATTAGGAGAATGATGTGGTGGACAAAGACCCAATCCTAAGCCTAGCACAAGATCATGTAGTTCGTATGCTAAAGCTTTTCTAATGTCAAGTATCATTTCCTTAGACCATGAGATTGTGCAACTCCCGGATACCGTAGGAGTGCTTTGGGTGTGCCAAACGTCACAACGTAACTGGGTGGCTATAAAGGTACACTACAGGTATCTCCGAAAGTGTCTGTTGGGTTGGCACGAATCGAGACTGGGATTTGTCACTCCGTGTAAACGGGGAGGTATCTCTGGGCCCACTCGGTAGGACATCATCATAATGTGCACAATGTGATCAAGGAGTTGATCACGGGATGATGTGTTATGAAACGAGTAAAGAGACTTGCCGGTAACGAGATTGAACAAGGTATCGGGATACCGACGATCGAATCTCGGGCAAGTATCGTACCGCTAGACAAAGGGAATTGTATACGGGATTGATTAAGTCCTTGACATCGTGGTTCATCCGATGAGATCATCATGGAACTTGTGGGAGCCAACATGGGTATCCAGATCCCGCTGATGGTTATTGACCGGAGAGTCATCTCGGTCATGTCTGCATGTCTCCCGAACCCGTAGGGTCTACACACTTAAGGTTCGGTGACGCTAGGGTTATAGAGATATTAGTATGCGGTAACCCTAAAGTTGTTCGGAGTCCTGGATGAGATCCCGGACGTCACGAGAAGTTCCGGAATGGTCCGGAGGTAAAGATTTATATATGGGAAGTCTTGTTTTGGTCGCCGGAAAAGTTTCGCGCATTATCGGTATTGTACCGGGAGTGCCGAAAGGGGTCCGGGGGTCCACCAAGGGGGTCCACCTGCCCCGGGGGGGCACATGGGCTGTAGGGGTGTGCGCCTTGGCCTATATGGGCCAAGGGCACCAGCCCCAATAGGCCCATGCGCCAAGAGATAAGGGAAAGGAAGAGTCCTAAAGGGGGAAGGCACCTCCTAGGTGCCTTGGGGAGGATGGACTCCTCCCTGGCCGCACCCTTCCTTGGAGGAAGGGCAAAGGTTGCGCCCTCCTCTCCCTTGGCCCTATATATAGTGGGGGGAAGGGAGGGCAGCTACACCTAAGCCCTGGCGCCTCCCTCTCCCTCCCATGACACATCTCCCTCCTCCCGCAGCGCTTGGCGAAGCCCTGTTGGAATCCCGCTACTTCCACCACCACGCCGTCGTGCTGCTGGATCTCCATCAACCTCTCCTCCCCCCCTTGCTGGATCAAGAAGGAGGAGACGTCGATGCTCCGTACGTGTGTTGAATGCGGAGGTGCCGTCCGTTCGGCGCTAGGATCATCGGTGATTTGGATCACGACGAGTACGACTCCATCAACCCCGTTCTCTTGAACGCTTCCGCGCGCGATCTACAAGGGTATGTAGATCCACTCCTCCCTCGTTGCTAGATGACTCCATAGATTGATCTTGGTGACACGTAGGAAAATTTTGAATTATTGCTATGTTCCCCAACAGTGGCATCATGAGCTAGGTCTATGCGTAGTTTCTATGCACGAGTAGAACACAAAGTAGTTGTGGGCGTTGATTTTGTTCAATATGCTTACTGTTACTAGTACAATCTTGATTCGGCGGCATTGTGGGATGAAGCGGCCCGGACCGACCTTACACGTACTCTTACGTGAGACTGGTTCCACCGACTGACATGCACTAGTTGCATAAGGTGGCTAGCGGGTGTCTGTCTCTCCCACTTTAGTCAGATCAGATTCGATGAAAAGGGTCCTTATGAAGGGTAAATAGCAATTGGCATATCACGTTGTGGTTTTTGCGTAGGTAAGAAACGTTCTTGCTAGAAACCCATAGCAGCCATGTAAAACATGCAAACAACAATTAGAGGACGTCTAACTTGTTTTTACAGGGTATGATATGTGATGTGATATGGCCAAGAAGAATGTGATGAATGATATGTGTTGTATGAGATTGATCATGTTCTTGTAATAGGAATCACGACTTGCATGTCGATGAGTATGACAACCGGCAGGAGCCATAGGAGTTGTCTTTATTTATTTATGACCTGCGTGTCAACTTAAACGTCATGTAATTACTTTACATTATTGCTAACCGGTAGCCATAGAAGTAGAAGTAATAGTTGGCGAGACAACTTCGTGAAGACACGATGATGGAGATCATGATGATGGAGATCATGGTGTCATGCCGGTGACGATGATGATCATGGAGCCCCGAAGATGGAAATCAAAAGGAGCAATATGATATTGGCCATATCATGTCACTATTTGATTGCATGTGATGTTTATCATCTTTATACATCTTATTTGCTTAGAACGACGGTAGTAAATAAGATGATCCCTCACTAAAATTTCAAGAAGGTGTTCCCCCTAACTGTGCACCATTGCGAAAGTTCGTCGTTTCGAAGCACCACGTGATGATCGGGTGTGATAGATTCTTACATTCACATACAACGGGTGTAAGCCAGATTTACACACGCGAAACACTTAGGTTGACTTGACGAGCCTAGCATGTATAGACATGGCCTCGGAACACAAGAGACCGAAAGGTCGAGCATGAGTCGTATGGTAGATACGATCAACATGAAGATGTTCACCGATGATGACTAGTCCGTCTCACGTGATGATCGGACACGGCCTAGTTGACTCGGATCATGTAATCACTTAGATGACTAGAGGGATGTCTATCTGAGTGGGAGTTCATAAGATGAACTTAATTATCAACATAGTCAAAGGGTCTTCGCAAATTATGTCGTAGCTCGCGCTTCAGTTCTACTGTTTAGATATGTTCCTAGAGAAAATTTAGTTGAAAGTTGATAGTAGCAATTATGCGGACTAGGTCCGTAAACTGAGGATTGTCCTCATTGCTTCATAGAAGGCTTATGTCCTTAATGCACCGCTCAGTGTGCTGAACCTCGAACGTTGTCTGTGGATGTTGTGAACATCTGACATACACATTTTGATAACTACGTGATAGTTCAGTTAAACGGCTTAGAGTTGAGGCACCGAAGACGTTTTGAAACGTCGCGAAACATATGAGATGTTTCGAGGGCTGAAATTGGGATTTCAGGCTCGTGCCCACGTCAAGAGGTATAAGACCTCCGACGATTTTCTTAGCCCACAAACTAAGGGAGAAAAGCTCAATTGTTGAACTTGTGCTCAGATTGTCTGAGTACAACAATCATTTGAATCAAGTGGGAGTTGATTTTCCAGATGAGATAGTGATGTTTCTCCGAAGTCATTTCCACCAAGCTGCTAGAGCTTCATGATGAACTATAATGTATCGGGGACATATATGATGATCCTTGAGATATTCGCGATGTTTGACACCACAAAAGTAGAAATCAAGAAGGAGCATCAATTGTTGATGGTTGGTGAAACCACTAGTTTCAAGAAGGGCAAGGGCACGAAGGGATACTTCATGAAACGACAATTCAGCTGCTGCTCTAGTGAAGAAACCCAAGGTTGAACCCAAACCCGAGACTAAGTGCTTCTGTAATAAGGGGAACAGCCACTAGAGCAGAATTACCCTGGATACTTGGTAGATGAGAAGGCTGGCAAGGTCGATAGAAGTATATTGGATATACATTGTGTTGATGTGTACTTTACTAGTACTCCTAGTAGCACCAGGGTATTAGATACCGGTTCGGTTGCTAAGTGTTAGTAACTCGAAATAAAAGCTACGGAATAAACGGAGACTAGCTAAAGGTGAGCTGACGATATGTGTTGGAAGTGTTTCCAATGTTGATATGATCAAGCATCGCACGCTCCCTCTACCATCGAGATTGGTGTTTGCGTTGAGCATAGACATGATTGGATTATGTCTATCGCAATACGGTTATTCATTTAAGGAGAATAACGGTTACTCTATTTATTTGAATAATACCTTCAATGGTCTTGCACCTAAAATGAATGGTTCATTGAATCTCGATCATAGTGATACACATGTTCATGCCAAAAGATATAAGATAGTAATGATAGTACCACCTACTTGTGGCACTGCCACTTAAGTCATATCGGTATAAAACGCATGAAGAGGCTCCATGTTGATGGATCTTTGGACTCACTCATTTTTGAAAAGTTTGAGACATGCGAACCATGTCTATTGGTGTATATGCATGAAGAAACTCCATGCAAATGGACCGTTTGGACTCACTTGATTTTGAATCACTTGAGACATGCAAATCATACCACATGGGCAAGATGACTGAAAGCCTCGTTTTCAGTAAAATGGAACTAGAAAGCAACTTGTTGGAAGAAATACATTTTGATGTGTGCAGTCCAATGAGTGCTGAGGCATGTAGTGGATATCGTTATGTTCTTACTTCACAGATGATTTGAGTAGATGTTGAGTACATTTACTTGATAAATCATGAGTCTGAATTATTGAAAGGTTCAAGTAATTTCAGGGTGAAGTTGAAAGATCGTCGTGACAAGAGGATAAAATATCTATGATATGATCATAGAGATGAATATCTGAATTACGAGTTTGGCACATAATTAAGACATTGTGGAAATTGTTTCACAACTAATACAGCCTGGAACACCATAGTGTGATGGTGTGTCCGAACATCATAACTGCACCCTATTGGATATGATGCATACCATGATGTCTCTTATCGAATTACCATGATAGTTTATGGGTTAGGCATTAGAGACAACCACATTCACTTTAAATAGGGCACCACATAATTCCGATGAGATGACACCATATGAACTATGGTTTAGAGAAACCTAAGCTGTCATTTCTTAAAAGTTTGGGGCTGCGACGCTTATGTGAAAAAGTTTCAGGCTGATAAGCTCGAACCCAAAGCGGATAAATGCATCTTCATAGGACACCCAAAACAGTTGGGTATACCTCCTGTCTCAGATCCGAAAGCAATAAGGGATTGTTTCTAGAATCGGGTCCTTTCTCGAGGAAAAGTTTCTCTCGAAAGAATTGAGTGGGAGGATGGGGGAGACTTGATGAGGTTATTGAACCGTCTCTTCAACTAGTGTGTGGCAGGGCACATGGAGTTGTTCCTGTGGCACCTACACCAATTGAAGTGGAAGCTTATGATAGTGATCATGAAACTTCAGATCAAGTCACTACCAAACCTCATGGGATAACAAGGATGCGTACTACTTCAGAGTGGTACGTAATCCTGTCTTGGAAGTCATGTTGCTAGACAACAATGAACCTACGAGCCATGGAGAAGCGATGGTGGGCCCGGGTTCCGATAAATGGCTCGAGGCCATAAAATCCGAGAAAGGATCCATGTATGAAAACAAAGTGTAGACTTTGGAAGAACTACTTGATGGTCGTAAGGTTGTTAGGTACATATGAATTTTAAAAGGAAGACGGACAATGATGGTAAGTATCACCATTAAGAAAGCTCGACTTGTCGTTAAGATGTTTTCCGACAAGTTCAAGGAGTTGACTACGATGAGACTTTCTCACTCGTAGCGATGCTAAGAGTCTGTTGGAATTATATTAGCGATTACTGCATTATTTATGAAATCTTGCAGATAGGATGTCAAAACATTGTTTCCTCAACGATTTTCTTGAGGAAAGGTTGTATGTGATACAACCAGAAGGTTTTGTCAATCCTGAAAGATGCTAATAAGTATGCAAAGCTCCAACAATCCTTCTAAGGACTGGAGTAAGCATCTCGGAGTTGGAATGTATGCTTTGATGAGATGATCAATGATTTTGGGTTTATACAAAGTTTATGAGAAACTTGTATTTCCAAAGAAGTGAGTGGGAGCACTATAGAATTTCTGATGAGTATATGTTGTTGACATATTATGGATCAGAAATGATGTAGAATTTCTGGAAAGCATATAGGGTTATTTGGAAAGTGTTTTTCAATGGAAAGCCTGGATTAAGCTACTTGAACATTGAGCATCAAGATCTATAAGGATAGATCAAAACGCTTAATGGTACTTTCAAATGAGCACATACCTTGACATGATCTTGAAGGTGTTCAAGATGGATCAGTCAAAGAAGGAGTTCTTGCCTGAGTTGTAAGGTATGAAGTTAAGACTTAAAGCTCGACCACGGCAGAAGAAAGAGAAAGGACGAATGTCATCCCCTATGCTTTTATCATAGGCTCTCTACGGTATGCCATGCTGAGTACCGCACCTGATGTGTGCCTTGCCACATATCTGGCAAGAGGGTACAAAGGTAATCTAGGAGTAGATCACCAGATAGCGGTCTAAATTATCCTTAGAGGAATGAGGATATGTTTCTCGGTTATGGAGGTGATAAAGAGTTCGACGTAAAGAGTTACGTCGATGCAAGCTTAACACCTATCCGGATAGCTCTGAGTAGAGATACCGGATACGTATAATGGAGCAACAATTTAGAATAGCTCCAAGTAGAACAGTTATTTGAAATGGCTCCAAATATAGCGTAGTAGCTGCATCTACAAGATGACATAGAGATTTGCGAAGTACATACGGTTCTGAAAGATTCAGACCCGTTGACTATAACATCTCTCACAAGCATAACATGATCAAACCCAGAACTCATCGAGTGTTAATCACATGGTAATGTGAACTAGATTATTGACTCTAGTAAACTCTTTGGGTGTTAGTCACATGGGGATGTGACCTTGAGTGTTAATCACATATCGATGTGAACTGGATTATTGACTCTAGTGCAAGTGGGAGACTATTGGAACTATGCCCTAAAGGCAATAATAAATTAGTTATTATTATATTTCCTTGTTCATGATAATCGTTTATTATCCATGCTAGAATTGTATTGATAGGAAACTCAGATACATGTGTGGATACATAGACAACACCATGTCCCTAGTAAGCCTCTAGTTGACTAGCTCGTTGATCAATAGATGGTTACGGTTTCCTGACCATGGACATTGGATGTCATTGATAACGGGATCACATCATTAGGAGAATGATGTGATGGACAAAGACCCAATCCTAAGACTAGCACAAGATCATGTAGTTCGTATGCTAAAGCTTTTCTAATGCCAAGTATCATTTCCTTAGACCATGAGATTGTGCAACTCCCGGATACCGTAGGAGTGCTTTGGGTGTGCCAAACGTCACAACGTAACTGGGTGGCTATAAAGGTACACTACAGGTATCTCCGAAAGTGTCTGTTGGGTTGGCACGAATCGAGACTGGGATTTGTCACTCCGTGTAAACAGAGAGGTATCTCTGGGCCCACTCGGTAGGACATCATCATAATGTGCACAATGTGATCAAGGAGTTGATCAGGGGATGATGTGTTACGAAACGAGTAAAGAGACTTGCCGGTAACGAGATTGAACAAGGTATCGGGATACCGACGATCGAATCTCGGGCAAGTATCGTACCGCTAGACAAAGGGAATTGTATACGGGATTGATTAAGTCCTTGACATCGTGGTTCATCCGATGAGATCATCGTGGAACATGTGGGAGCCAACATGGGTATCCAGATCCCGCTGATGGTTATTGACCGGAGAGTCATCTCGGTCATGTCTGCATGTCTCCCGAACCCGTAGGGTCTACACACTTAAGGTTCGGTGACGCTAGGGTTATAGAGATATTAGTATGCGGTAACCCGAAAGTTGGTCGGAGTCCCGGATGAGATCCCGGACGTCACGAGGAGTTCTGGAATGGTCCGGAGGTAAAGATTTATATATGGGAAGTCTTGTTTTGGTCGCCGGAAAAGTTTCGCGCATTATCGGTATTGTACCGGGAGTGCCGAAAGGTGTCCGGGGGTCCACCAAGGGGGTCCACCTGCCCCGGGGGGCCACATGGGCTGTAGGGGTGTGCGCCTTGGCCTATATGGGCCAAGGGCACCAGCCCCAAGAGGCCCATGCGCCAAGAGATAAGGGAAAGGAAGAGTCCTAAAGGGGGAAGGCACCTCCTAGGTGCCTTGGGGAGGATGGACTCCTCCCTGGCCGCACCCTTCCTTGGAGGAAGGGCCAAGGCTGCGCCCCCCTCTCCCTTGGCCCTATATATAGTGGGGGGAAGGGAGGGCAGCTACACCTAAGCCCTGGCGCCTCCCTCTCCCTCCCATGACACATCTCCCTCCCCCCGCAGCGCTTGGCGAAGCCCTGTTGGAATCCCGCTACTTCCACCACCACGCCGTCGTGCTGCTGGATCTCCATCAACCTCTCCTCCCCCCTTGCTGGATCAAGAAGGAGGAGACGTCGCTGCTCCGTACGTGTGTTGAACGCGGAGGTGCCGTCCGTTCGGCGCTAGGATCATCGGTGATTTGGATCACGACGAGTACAACTCCATCAACCCCGTTCTCTTGAACACTTCCGCACGTGATCTACAAGGGTATGTAGATCCACTCCTCCCTCGTTGCTAGATGACTCCATAGATTGATCTTGGTGACACATAGGAAAATTTTGAATTATTGCTACGTTCCCCAACAACAACGTATGTTGTTATGCGGTCTGACCGATAAAGATCTTCGTGGAATATGTAGGAACCAATATGAGCATCCAGGTTCCGCTATTGGTTATTGACCAGAGACGTGTCTCGGTCATGTCTACATTGTTGTCGAACCGTAGGGTCCGCACGCTTAACATTACGATGACAGTTTCATTATGAGTTTATGTATTTTGATGTACCGAAGGTTGTTCGGAGTCCCGGATGTGATCATGGACATGACGAGGAGTCTCGAAATGGTCGAGACATAAAGATTGATATATTGGAAGCCTACATTTGGATATCAGAATCGTTCCGGGTGAAATCGGGATTTTACCGGAGTACCGGGGGGTTACCGGAACCCCCCGGGGGTTATTGGGCCTACATGGGCCCTAAGGGAGAAGAGGAAAGGAGGCAAGAGGTGGCCGCGCGCCCCTCCCCTCCCTAGTCCGAATAGGACAAGGAGAGGGGGGCGGCGCCCCCCCCCTTTCCTTTCCCTCTTCCTCCTCTTTCCCACTTCTCCTTCTTCAACTAGGAAAGAAGGGAGTCCTACTCCCGATGGGAGTAGGACTCCCCCTTGGCGCGCCCTCCTTGGCCGGCCGCCCCCTCCCCTTGGCTCCTTTATATACGGGGGCAAGGGGGCACCCTAGAACACACAAGTTGATCTTCGTGATCGTTCCTTAGCCGTGTGCGGTGCCCCCCTCCACCATATTCCACCTCGGTCATATTGTAGCGGTGCTTAGGCGAAGCCCTGCGACAGTTGAACATCAAGATCGTCACCACGCCGTCGTGCTGGCGGAACTCCTCCCCAAAGCTTTGCTGCATCGGAGCCCGGGGAGCATCATCGAGCTGAACGTGTGCCAAGAACTCGGAGGTGCCGGAGTAACGGTGCTTGGATCAGTTGGACCGGGAAGACGTACGACTACTTCCTCTATGTTGCGTCAACGCTTCCGCTTCGGTCTACGAGGGTACGTAGACAACACTCTCCCCTCTCGTTGCTATGCATCACCATGATCTTGCGTGTGCGTAGGAAATTTTTGAAATTACTATGTTCCCAACAGTGGTATCAGAGCTAGGTTTTATGGTTTGATGTTATATGCACGAGTAGAACACAAGTGAGTTGTGGGCGATATAAGTCATACTGCTTACCAGCATGTCATACTTTGGTTTGGCGGTATTGTTGGATAAAGCGACCCGGACCGACATTACGCGTACGTTTACGCGAGACTGGTTCTACCGCCGTGCTTTGCACACAGGTGGCTAGCGGGTGTCAGTTTCTCCAACTTTAGTTGAACCGAGTATGGCTACGCCCGGTCCTTGCGAAGGTTAAAATAGCACCAACTTGACAAACTATCGTTGTGGTTTTGATGCGTAGGTAAGATTGGTTCTTGCTTAAGCCCGTAGCAGCCACGTAAAACTTGCAACAAACAAAGTAGAGGACGTCTAACTTGTTTTTGTAGGGCATGTTATGACGTGATATGGTCAAGGCGTGATGCTAAATTTTATTGTATGAGATGATCATGTTTTGTAACCAAGTTATCGGCAACTGGCAGGAGCCATATGGTTGTCACTTTATTGTATGCAATGCAATCGCCCTGTAATGCTTTACTTTATCACTAAGCGGTAGCGATAGTCGTAGAAGCATAAGATTGGAGAGACAACAACGATGCTACGATGGAGATCAAGGTGTCGCGCCGATGATGATGGTGATCATGACGGTGCTTCGGAGATGGAGATCACAAGCACAAGATGATGATGGCCATATCATATCACTTATATTGATTGCATGTGATGTTTATCTTTTATGCATCTTATCCTGCTTTGATTGACGGTAGCATTATAAGATGATCTCTCACTAAATTTCAAGATAAAAAGTGTTCTCCTTGAGTATGCACCGTTGCCAAAGTTCGTCGTGCCCAGACACCACGTGATGATCAGGTGTGATAAGCTCTACGTCCATCTACAACGGGTGCAAGCCAGTTTTGCACACGCAGAATACTCAGGTTAAACTTGACAAGCCTAGCATATGAAGATATGGCCTCGGAACACTGAGACCGAAAGGTCGAGCGTGAATCATATAGTAGATATGATCAACATAGCGATGTTCACCATTGAAAACTACTCCATTTCACGTGATGATCGGTTATGGTTTAGTTGATTTGGATCACGTGATCACTTAGATGATTAGAGGGATGTCTATCTAAGTGGGAGTTCTTAAGTAATATGATTAATTGAACTTAAATTTATCATGAACTTAGTCCCTGATAGTATCTTGCTTGTTTATGTTGATTGTAGATAGATGGCCCGTGCTGTTGTTCCGTTGAATTTTAATGCGTTCCTTGAGAAAGCAAAGTTGAAAGATGATGGTAGCAATTACACGGACTGGGTCCGTAACTTGAGGATTATCCTCATTGCTGCACAGAAGAGTTACATCCTGGAAGCACCGCTGGGTGCCAGGCCTGCTGCTGATGCAACTAACGACGTTAAGAATGTCTGGCAGAGCAAAGATGATGACTACTCGATAGTTCAATGTGCCATGCTTTACGGCTTAGAACCGGGACTTCAACGACGTTTTGAACGTCATGGGGCATATGAGATGTTCCAGGAGTTGAAGTTAATATTCCAGCAGAATGCCCGGATTGAGAGATATGAAGTCTCTAATAAATTCTATAGCTGCAAGATGGATGAGAATAGTTCTGTCAGTGAGCATATACTCAAGATGTCTGGGTATTGTAATCACTTGATTCAACTGGGAGTTAATCTTCCGGATGATAGAGTCATTGACAGAATTCTCCAATCACTTCCACCAAGCTACAAGAGCTTCGTGATGAACTATAATATGCAAGGGATGGATAAGACAATTCCCGAGCTCTTCGCAATGCTAAAGGCTGCGGAGGTAGAAATCAAGAAGGAGCATCAAGTGTTGATGGTCAACAAGACCACTAGTTTCAAGAAAAAGGGCAAAGGGAAGAAGAAGGGGAACTTCAAGAAGAACAGCAAGCAAGTTGCTGCTCAGGAGAAGAAACCCAAGTCTGGACCTAAGCCTAAAACTGAGTGCTTCTACTGCAAGCAGACTGGTCACTGGAAGCGGAACTGCCCCAAGTATTTGGCGGATAAGAAGGATGGCAAGGTGAACAAAGATATATGTGATATACATGTTACTGATGTGTACCTTACTAGAGCTCGCAGTAGCACCTGGGTATTTGATACTGGTTCTGTTGCTAATATTTGCAACTCGAAACAGGGACTACGGATTAAGCGAACACTGGCAAAGGACGAGGTGACGATGCGCGTGGGAAATGGTTCCAAAGTCGATGTGATCGCGGTCGGCACGCTACCTCTACATATACCTTCGGGATTAGTATTAGACCTAAATAATTGTTATTTTGTGCCAGCGTTGAGCATGAACATTATATCTGGATCTTGTTTGATGCGAGACGGTTATTCATTTAAATCAGAGAATAATGGTTGTTCTATTTATATGAGTAATATCTTTTATGGTCATGCACCCTTGAAGAGTGGTCTATTTTTGATGAATCTCGATAGTAGTGATACACATATTCATAACGTTGAAGCCAAAAGTTGCAGACTTGATAATGATAATGCAACTTATTTGTGGCACTGCCGTTTAGGTCATATCAGTGTAAAGCGCATGAAGAAACTCCATACTGATGGACTTTTGGAACCACTTGATTATGAATCACTTGGTACTTGCGAACCGTGCCTCATGGGAAAGATGACTAAAACGCCGTTCTCCGGTACTATGGAGAGAGCAACAGATTTGTTGAAAATCATACATACAGATGTATGTGGTCCGATGAATGTTGAGGCTCGTGGCGGATATCGTTATTTTCTCACCTTCACAGATGATTTAAGTAGATATGGGTATATCTACTTAATGAAGCATAAGTCTGAAACATTTGAAAAGTTCAAAGAATTTCAGAGTGAAGTTGAAAATCATCGTAACAAGAAAATAAAGTTTCTACGATCTGATCGTGGAGGAGAATATTTAAGTTACGAGTTTGGTCTACATTTGAAACAATGCGGAATAGTTTCGCAGCTCACGCCACCCAGAACACCACAACGTAATGGTGTGTCCGAACGTTGTAATCGTACTTTACTTGATATGGTGCGATCTATGATGTCTCTTACAGATTTACCGCTATCGTTTTGGGGTTATGCTTTAGAGACGGTCGCATTCACATTAAATAGGGCACCATCAAAATCCGTTGAGACGACGCCTTATGAACTATGGTTTGGCAAGAAACCAAAGTTGTCGTTTCTTAAAGTTTGGGGCTGTGATGCTTATGTGAAAAAGCTTCAACCTGATAAGCTCGAACCCAAATCGGAGAAATGTGTCTTCATAGGATACCCAAAGGAGACCGTTGGGTACACCTTCTATCACAGATCTGAAGGCAAGACATTCGTTGCTAAAAATAGATCCTTTCTAGAGAAGGAGTTTCTCTCGAAAGAAGTGAGTGGGAGGAAAGTAGAACTCGATGAGGTAACTATACCTGTTCCCTTTTTGTAAAGTAGTACATCACAGAAACCGGTTTCTGTGACACCTAAACCAATTAGTGAGGAAGTTAATGATGATGATCATAGAACTTCAGATCAAGTTGCTACTGAACCTCGTAGATCAAACAGAGTAAGATCCGCACCAGAGTGGTACGGTAATCCTGTTCTGGAAGTCATGCTACTAGATCATGATGAACCTACGAACTATGAAGAAGCGATGGTGAGCCCAGATTCCGCGAAATGGCTTGAAGCCATGAAATCTGAGATGGGATCCATGTATGAGAACAAAGTGTGGACTTTGGTTGACTTGCCCGATGATCGACAAGCAATTGAGAATAAATGGATCTTCAAGAAGAAGACTGACGCTGACGGTAATGTTACTGTCTACAAAGCTCGACTTGTTGCAAAAGGTTTTCGACAAGTTCAAGGGATTGACTACGATGAGACCTTCTCACCCGTAGCGATGCTTAAGTCTGTCCGAATCATGTTAGCAATTGCCGCATTTTATGATTATGAAATTTGGCAAATGGATGTCAAAACTGCATTCCTGAATGGATTTCTGGAAGAAGAGTTGTATATGATGCAACCAGAAGGTTTTGTCGATCCAAAGGGAGCTAACAAAGTGTGCAAGCTCTAGCGATCCATTTATGGACTGGTTCAAGCCTCTCGGAGTTGGAATAAACGCTTTGATAGTGTGATCAAAGCATTTGGTTTTATACAGACTTTTGGAGAAGCCTGTATTTACAAGAAAGTGAGTGGGAGCTCTGTAGCATTTCTGATATTATATGTGGATGACATATTACTAATTGGAAATGATATAGAATTTCTGGATAGCATAAAGGGATACTTGAATAAGAGTTTTTCAACGAAAGACCTCGGTGAAGCTGCTTACATATTAGGCATTAAGATCTATAGAGATAGATCAAGACGCTTAATTGGACTTTCACAAAGCACATACCTTGACAAAGTTTTGAAGAAGTTCAAAATGGATCAAGTAAAGAAAGGGTTCTTGCCTGTGTTACAAGGTGTGAAGTTGAGTAAGACTCAATGCCCGACCACTGCAGAAGATAGAGAGAAAATGAAAGATGTTCCCTATGCTTCAGCCATAGGCTCTATCATGTATGCAATGCTGTGTACCACACCTGATGTGTGCCTTGCTATAAGTCTAGCAGGGAGGTACCAAAGTAATCCAGGAGTGGATCACTGGACAACAGTCAAGAACATCCTGAAATACCTGAAAAGGACTAAGGATATGTTTCTCGTTTATGGAGGTGACAAAGAGCTCATCGTAAATGGTTACGTTGATGCAAGCTTTGACACTAATCCGGACGATTCTAAATCGCAAACCGGATACGTGTTTACATTAAACGGTGGAGCTGTCAGTTGGTGCAGTTCTAAACAAAGCGTCGTGGCGGGATCTACGTGTGAAGCGGAATACATAGATGCTTCGGAAGCAGCAAATGAAGGAGTCTGGATGAAGGAGTTCATATCCGATCTAGGTGTCATACCTAGTGCATCGGGTCCAATGAAAATCTTTTGTGACAATACTGGTGCAATTGCCTTGGCAAAGGAATCCAGATTTCACAAGAGAACCAAGCACATCAAGAGATGCTTCAATTCCATCCGGGATCTAGTCCAGGTGGGAGACATAGAGATTTGCAAGATACATACGGATCTGAATGTAGCAGACCCGTTGACTAAGCCTCTTCCACGAGCAAAACATGATCAGCACCAAGGCTCCATGGGTGTTAGAATCATTACCGTGTAATCTAGATTATTGACTCTAGTGCAAGTGGGCGACTGAAGGAAATATGCCCTAGAGGCAATAACAAAGTTATTATTTATTTCCTTATATCATGATAAATGTTTATTATTCATGCTAGAATTGTATTAACCGGAAACATAATACATGTGTGACTACATAGACAAACAGAGTGTCACTAGTATGCCTCTACTTGACTAGCTCGTTAATCAAAGATGGTTATGTTTCCTAACCATGGACAAAGAGTTGTTATTTGATTAACGGGATCACATCATTAGGTGAATGATCTGATTGACATGACCCATTCCATTAGCTTAGCACCCGATCGTTTAGTATGTTGCTATTGCTTTCTTCATGACTTATACATGTTCCTATGACTATGAGATTATGCAACTCCCGTTTGCCGGAGGAACACTTTGTGTGCTACCAAACGTCACAACGTAACTGGGTGATTATAAAGGTGCTCTACAGGTGTCTCCAAAGGTACATGTTGGGTTGGCGTATTTCGAGATTAGGATTTGTCACTCCGATTGTCGAAGAGGTATCTCAGGGCCCTCTCGGTAATGCACATCACATAAGCCTTTCAAGCATTGCAACTAATGATTTAGTTGTGAGATGATGTATTACGAAACGAGTAAAGAGACTTGCCGGTAACGAGATTGAACTAGGTATTGAGATACCGACGATCGAATCTCGGGCAAGTAACATACCGATGACAAAGGGAACAACGTATGTTGTTATGCGTTCTGACCAATAAAGATCTTCGTAGAATATGTAGGAACCAATATGAGCATCCAAGTTCCGCTATTGGTTATTGACCGGAGACGTGTCTCGGTCATGTCTACATTGTTCTCGAACCGTAGGGTCCGCACGCTTAACGTTACGATGACAGTTTCATTATGAGTTTATGTATTTTGATGTACCGAAGGTTGTTCGGAGTCCCGGATGTGATCATGGACATGACGAGGAGTCTGGAAATGGTCGAGACATAAAGATCGATATATTGGAAGCCTATATTTGGATATCAGAATTGTTCCGGGTGAAATCGGGATTTTACCGGAGTACCGGGGGGTTACCGGAACCCCCCGGGGGTTATTGGGCCTACATGGGCCCTAAGGGAGAAGAGGAAAGGAGGCAAGAGGTGGGCGCGCGCCCCTCCCCTCCCTAGTTCGAATAGGACAAGGAGAGGGGGGCGGCGCTCCCCCTTTCCTTTCCCTCTTCCTCCTCTTTCCCACTTCTCCTTCTCCAACTAGGAAAGAAGGGAGTCCTACTCCCGGTGGGAGTAGGACTCCCCCTTGGCGCGCCCTCCTTGGCCGGCCGCCCCCTCCCCTTGGCTACTTTATATACAGGGGCAAGGGGGCACCCTAGAACACACAAGTTGATCTTCGTGATCGTTCCTTAGCCGTGTGCGGTGCCCCCCTCCACCATATTCCACCTCGGTCATATTGTAGTGGTGCTTAGGCGAAGCCCTGCGACGGTTGAACATCAAGATCGTCACCACGCCATAGTGCTGACGGAACCCCTCCCCGAAGCTTTGCTGGATCAGAGCCCGGGGAGTGTCATCGAGCTGAACGTGTGCCAAGAACTCGAAGGTGCCGGAGTAACGGTGCTTGGATCGGTTGGAACAGGAAGACGTACGACTACTTCCTCTATGTTGCGTCAACGCTTCCGCTTCGGTCTACGAGGGTACGTAGACAACACTCTCCCCTCTCGTTGCTATGCATCACCATGATCTTGCGTGTGCGTAGGAAAATTTTGAAATTACTATGTTCCCCAACAGACCAAGACACGTCTCCGGTCAATAACCAATAGCGGAACCTGGATGCTCATATTGGTTCCTACATATTCTACGAAGATCTTTATCGGTCAGACCGCATAACAACATACGTTGTTCCCTTTGTCATCGGTATGTTACTTGCCCGAGATTCGATCGTCGGTATCTCAATACCTAGTTCAATCTCGTTACCGGCAAGTCTCTTTACTCATTTCGTAATACATCATCTCGCAACTAACTCATTAGTTGCAATGCTTGCAAGGCTTATGTGATG
Organism: Triticum dicoccoides; assembly: GCF_002162155.2. NCBI lineage: Eukaryota > Viridiplantae > Streptophyta > Magnoliopsida > Poales > Poaceae > Triticum > Triticum dicoccoides. Next base: position 306,078,824 of record NC_041392.1, on the reverse strand, counting down.
TGCATTACCGAGAGGGCCCAGAGATACCTCTCCGACAATCGGAGTGACAAATCCTAATCTCAAAATACGCCAACCCAACATGTACCTTTGGAGACACCTGTAGAGCTCCTTTATAATCACCCAGTTACGTTGTGACGTTTGGTAGCACACAAAGTGTTCCTCTGGCAAACGGGAGTTGCATAATCTCATAGTCATAGGAACATGTATAAGTCATGAAGAAAGCAATAGCAACATACTAAATGATCGGGTGCTAAGCTAATGGAATGGGTCATGTCAATCACATCATTCTTCTAATGATGTGATCCCGTTAATCAAATAAGAACTCTTTTGTTCATGGTTAGGAAACATAACCAACTTTGATTAATGAGCTAGTCAAGTAGAGGCATACTAATGACACTCTGTATGTCTATGTATTCACACATGTATTATGTTTCCGGTTAATACAATTCTAGCATGAATAATAAACATTTATCATGATATAAGGAAATAAATAATAACTTTATTATTGCCTCTAGGGCATATTTCCCTCAGTCCCCCACTTGCACTAGAGTCAATAATCTAGTTCACATCGCCATGTGATTCAACACTAATAGTTCACATCACCATGTGATTAACACCCATAGTTGACATCGTCATGTGACCTATACCCAAAGGGTTTACTAGAGTCAGTAATCTAGTTCACATCGTTTATGTGATTAACACCCAAAGAGTACTAAGGTGTGATCATGTTTTGCTTGCGAGATAATTTTAGTCAACGGGTCTATCACACATAGATCTGTAAGTATTTTGCGAATTCTATGTCTACAATGCTCTGCACGGAGCTACTCTAACTAATTGCTCCCACTTTCAATATGTATCTAGATCAAGACTTAGAGTCATCCAGATCTGTGTCAAAACTTGCATCGACGTAACTTTCTACGACGAACCTTTTGTCACCTCCATAATTGAGAAATATTTCCTTATTCCACTAAGGATAATTTTGACCGTTGTCCAGTGATCTACTCTTAGATCACTATTGTACTCCCTTGCTTAACACAGTGTAGGGTATACAACAGATCTGGTACACAGCATGGCATACTTTATAGAACCTATGGCTGAGGCATAGGGAATGACTTTCATTCTCTTTCTATCTTCTGCCGTGGTCAGGCTTTGAGTCTTACTCAATTTCACACCTTGTAACACAACGAAGAACTCTTTCATTGACTGTTCCATTTTTGAACTACTTCAAAATATTGTCAAGGTATGTACTTATTGAAAAAAACTTATCAAGCGTCTTGATCTATCTCTATAGATCTTGATGCTTAATATGTAAGCAGCTTCACCGAGGTCTTTCTTTGAGAAACTTCTTTCAAAACACTCCTTTATGCTTTGCAGAATAATTCTACATTTATTTCCGATGAACAATATGTCATTCACATATACTTATCAGAAATGCTGTAGTGCTCCCACTCACTTTCTTGTAAATACAGGCTTCACTGCAAGTTTGTATAAAACTATATGCTTTGATCAACATATCAAAGCGTATATTCCAACTCCGAGATGCTTGCACCAGTCCATAGATGGATCGCTGGAGCTTGCATATTTTGTTAGTACCTTTAGGATCGACAAAACCTTCTGGTTGCATCATATACAACTCTTCTCTAATAAATCCTATTAAGGAATGCAGTTTTGTTTATCCATTTGCCAGATTTCATAAAATGCGGCAATTGCTAACATGATTCGGATAGACTTAAGCATGGATACGAATGAGAAACTCTCATCGTAGTCAACATCTTGAACTTGTTGAAAACCTTTTTGCGACAATTCTAGCTTTGTAGATAGTAACACTACTATCAGCGTCCGTCTTCCTCTTGAAGATCCATTTATTTTCAATTGCTTGCCGATCATCGGGCAAGTCAACCAAAGTCCATACTTTGTTTTCATACATGGATCCCATCTCAGATTTCATGGCTTCAAGCCATTTTGCGGAATCTGGGCTCAGCATCGCTTCCTCATAGTTCGTAGGCTCGTCATGGTCAAGTAACATGACCTCCAGAACAGGATTACAGTACCACTCTGGTGTGGATCTCACTCTGGTTTACCTACGAGGTTCGGTAGTAACTTGATCTGAAGTTACATGATCATCATCATTAGCCTCCTCACTAATCGGTGTAGTAGTCACAGGAATAGATTTCTGTGATGAACTACTTTTCCAATAAGGGAGAAGGTACAATTACCTTATCAAGTTCTACTTTCCTCCCACTCACTTCTTTCAAGAGAAACTCCTTCTCTAGAAAGGATCCATTCTCAGCAATGAATAACTTGCCTTCGGATCTGTGATAGAAGGTGTACCCAACATTTTCTTTTGGGTATCCTATGAAGATTTACTTCTCCGATTTGGGTTCGAGCTTATCAAGTTGAAACTTTTTCACATAAGCATCATAATCCCCAAACTTTAAGAAACGACAACTTAGGTTTCTCGCCAAACCATAGTTCATACGGTGTCCTCTCAACGGATTTAGATGGTGCCCTATTTAACGTGAATGTAGCTGTCTCTAATGCATAACCCCAAAACGATAGTGGTAATCGGTAAGAGACATCATAGATCGCACCATATCTAATAAAGCATGGTTTTGACGTTCGGACACACCATTATACTGTGGTGTTCCAGGTGGCATGAGTAGTGAAACTATTTCACATTGTTTTAACTGAAGGCCAAGCTCGTAACTCAAATATTTTATTTCCACGATCATATTGTAGAAACTTTTATTTTTGTTACGATGATTCTTCACTTCACTCTGAAATTCTTTGAACTTTTCAAATGTTTCAAACTTGTGTTTCATCAAGTAGATATACTCATATCTGCTCAAATCATCTGTGAAGATCAGAAACTAATGATACCTGTCGCGAGCCTCAATATTCATCGGACCACATACATCAGTATGTATGATTTCCAACAAATCTGTTGCTCGCTCCATTGTTCCGAAGAACGGAGTCTTAGTCATCTTACCCATGAGGCATGGTTCGCAAGCATCAACTGATTCATAATCAAGTGATTCCAAAAGCCCATCAGCATGGAGTTTCTTCACGCGCTTTACATCAATATGACCTAAACGGCAGTGCCACAAATAAGCTGCACTATCATTATTAACTTTGCATCTTTTGGTTTCAATATTATGATTATGTGTATCACTACGATCGAGATCCAATGAACTATTTTCATTGGGTGTGTAACCATATAAGGTTTTATTCATGTAAACAGAACAACAATTTATTCTCTTACTTAAATGAATAACCATATTACAATAAACATGATCAAATCATATTCATGCTCAACGCAAACACCAAATAACATTTATTTAGGTTCAACACTAATCCCGAAAGTATAGTGAGTGTGCGATGATGATCATATCAATCTTGGAACCACTTCCAACACACATCGTCACTTCACCCTTAACTAGTTTCTGTTTATTCTGCAACTCCCGTTTCGAGTTACTAATCTTAGCAACTGAACTAGTATCAAATACTGAGGGGTTGCTATAAACACTAGTAAAGTACACATCAATAACATGTATATCAAATATACTTATGTTCACTTTGCCATCCTTCTTATCCGCCAATCACTTGGGGTAGTTCCGCTTCCAGTGACCAGTCCCTTTGCAGTAGAAGCACTTAGTCTCAGGCTTAGGACCAGACTTGGGCTTCTTCACTTGAGCAGCAACTTGCTTGCTGTTCTTCTTGAAGTTCCCCCTTTTTTTTTCTTTGCCCTTTTCTTGAAACTAGTGGTCTTGTCTATCATCAACACTTGATGTTTTTCTCGATTTCTACCTTCGTCAATTTCAGCATTACGAAGAGCTTGGGAATTGTTTCCGTTATCCCTTGCATATCATAGTTCATCACGAAGTTCTACTAACTTGGTGATGGTGACTAGAGAATTCTGTCAATCACTATTTTATCTGGAAGATTAACTCCCACTTGATTCAAGAGATTGTAGTACCCAGACAATCTGAGCACATGCTCACTAGTTGAGCAATTCTCCTCCATCTTTTAGCTATAGAACTTGTTGGAGACTTCATATCTCTCAACTCGGGTATTTGCTTGAAATATTAACTTCAACTCCTGGAACATCTCATATGGTCCATGACGTTCAAAACGTCTTTGAAGTCCCGATTCTAAGCCGTTAAGCATGGTGCACTAAACTATTAAGTAGTCATCATATTGAGCTAGCCAAACGTTCATAACGTCCGCATCTGCTCCTGCAATAGGTCCGTCACCTAGCGGCGCATCAAGGACATAATTCTTCTATGCAGCAATGAGGATAAACCTCAGATCACGGATCCAATCCGCATCATTGCTACTAACATCTTTCAACACAATTTTCTCTAGGAACATATCAAAATAAACATATGAAAGCAACAACGCAAGCTATTGATCTACAACATAGATATGCTAATACTACCAGGACTAAGTTCATGATAAATTTAAGTTCAATTAATCATATTACTTAAGAACTCCCACTTAGATAGACATCCCTCTAATCATCTAAGTGATCACGTGATCCAAATCAACTAAACCATAACCGATCATCACGTGAAATGGAGTAGTTTTCAATGGTGAACATCGCTATGTTGATCATATCTACTATATGATTCACGCTCGACCTTTCAGTCTCAGTGTTCCGAGGCCATATCTGCATATGCTAGGCTCGTCAAGTTTAACCTGAGTATTCTGCATGTGCAAAACTGGCTTGCACCCGTTGTAGATGGACGTAGAGCTTATCACACCCGATCATCATGTGGTGTTTGGGCACGATGAACTTTGGCAACGGTGCATACTCAGGGAGAACACTTTTATCTTGAAATTTAGTGAGAGATCATCTTATAATGCTACCGTCAATCAAAGCAAGATAAGATGCATAAAAGATAAACATCACATGCAATCAATATAAGTGATATGATATGGCCATCATCTTCTTGTACTTGTGATCTCCATCTCCGAAGTACCGTCATGATCACCATCGTCACCGGCGCGACACCTTGATCATCATCCTAGCATCGTTGTCGTCTCGCCAATCTTATGCTTCCACGACTATCGCTACCGCTTAGTGATAAAGTAAAGCATTACAACGCAGTTGCATTGCATACAATAAAGCAACAACCATATGGCTCCTGCCAGTTGCCGATAACTCGGTTACAAAACATGATCATCTCATACAATAAAATTTAGCATCATGTCTTGACCATATCACATCACAACATGCCTTGCTAAAACAAGTTAGACGTCCTCTACTTTGTTGTTGCAAGTTTTACGTGACTGCTACGGGCTTAAGCAAGAACCAATCTTACCTACGCATCAAAACCACAATGATAGTTTGTCAAGTTGGTGTTGTTTTAACCTTCGCAAGGACCGGGCGTAGCCACACTCGGTTCAACTAAAGTTGGAGAAACTGACACCCGCTAGCCACCTTTGTGCAAAGCACGTCGGGAGAACCGGTCTCGCGTAAGCGTACGCGTAATGTCGGTCCGGGCCGCTTCGTCCAACAATACCGCCGAACCAAAGTATGACATGCTGGTAAGCAGTATGACTTATATCGCCCACAACTTACTTGTGTTCTACTCGTGCATATAACATCAACACATAAAAACTAGGCTCTGATACCACTGTTGGGGAACGTAGTAATTTCAAAAAATTTCCTACGCACATGCAAGATCATGATGATGCATAGGAACGAGAGGGGAGAGTGTTGTCTACGTACCCTCGTAGATCGAAGCGGAAGCGTTGACGCAACATAGAGGAAGTAGTCGTATGTCTTCCCGGTCCAACCGATCCAAGCACCGTTACTCCGGCACCTCCGAGTTCTTGGCACACGTTCAACTCGATGACGCTCCCCGGGCTCCAATCCAGCAAAGCTTCGGGGAGCAGTTCCATCAGCACGACGGCGTGGTGACGATCTTGATGTTCAACCGTCGCAGGGCTTCGCCTAAGCACCGCTACAATATGACCGAGGTGGAATATGGTGGAGGGGGCACCGCACACGGCTAAGGAACGATCACAAAGATCAACTTGTGTGTTCTAGGGTGCCCCCTGCCCCCGTATATAAAGGAGCCAAGGGGAGGGGGTGGCCGGCCAAGGAGGGCGCGCCAAGGGGGAGTCCTACTCCCACCGGGAGTAGGACTCCCTTCTTTCCTAGTTGGAGAAGGAGAAGTGGGAAAGAGGAGGAAGAGGGAAAGGAAAGGGGGGGCGCCGCCCCCCTCTCCTTGTCCTATTCGGACTAGGGAGGGGAGGGGCGCGCGGCCACCTCTTTCCTCCTTTCCTCTTCTCCCTTAGGGCCCATGTAGGCCCAATCACCCCGGGGGGGTTCCGGTAACCCCCCGGTACTCCGATAAAATCCCGATTTCACCCGGAACGATTCCGATATCCAAATATAGGCTTCCAATATATCGATCTTTATGTCTCGACCATTTCGAGACTCCTCGTCATGTCCATGATCACATCCGGGACTCCGAACAACCTTCGGTACATCAAAATACATAAACTCATAATGAAATTGTCATCGTAATGTTAAGCATGCGGACCCTACGGTTCGAGAACAATGTAGACATGACCGAGACACGTCTCCGGTCAATAACCAATAGCGGAACCTGGATGCTCATATTGGTTCCTACATATTCTACGAAGATCTTTATCGGTCAGACCGCATAACAACACACGTTGTTCCCTTTGTCATCGGTATGTTACTTGCCCGAGATTCGATCGTCGGTATCTCAATAACTAGTTCAATCTCGTTACCGGCAAGTCTCTTTACTCGTTTCGTAATACATCATCTCGCAACTAACTCATTAGTTGCAATGCTTGCAAGGCTTATGTGATGTGCATTACCGAGAGGGCCCAGAGATACCTCTCCGACAATTGGAGTGACAAATCCTAATCTCAAAATACGCCAACCCAACATGTACCTTTGGAGACACCTATAGAGCTCCTTTATAATCACCCAGTTACGTTGTGACGTTTGGTAGCACACAAAGTGTTCCTCCGGCAAACGGGAGTTGCATAATCTCATAGTCATAGGAACATGTATAAGTCATGAAGAAAGCAATAGCAACATACTAAACGATCGGGTGCTAAGCTAATGGAATGGGTCATGTCAATCACATCATTCTTCTAATGATGTGATCACGTTAATTAAATAACAACTCTTTTGTTCATGGTTAGGAAACATAACCATCTTTGATTAATGAGCTAGTCAAGTAGAGGCATACTAGTGACACTCTGTATGTCTATGTATTCACACATGTATTATGTTTCCGGTTAATACAATTCTAGCATGAATAATAAACATTTATCATGATATAAGGAAATAAATAATAACTTTATTATTGCCTCTAGGGCATATTTCCTTCAAAATTAACCATGCTTGCTAGTAATCTGGGCGACTGGAGAAAGCACACATTTGGTAGCGTCCGCAGCGAGATCAGAAAATTGAAAAAAGAACTTGAAAGGTTGCGGTCTGATCATGCAAGAGTGGGGCTGAGCCATACAGAGATTAAGGTTAATGACAGTCTGATTGAGCTTTATATGAGGGAAGAGGTGATGTGGAGACAGAGATCACACGGGTCGAATGGCTATCTGCAGGAGATCGCAACACACATTTTTTTCCATCTTCGTGCATCAATTTGGCGCAGAAAGAATTTGATTAAGGCTCTACAAAAGCCGGATGGGCAGCTTACTGATGATTTGACTGAGATGCAAAAACTTGCTATGGAGTTCTACAAAACTCTTTACACTTCAGAGGGTGTGCAAGGTTTGGATGATGTGCTACAACATGTCCCAGTTAAGGTAACAGCAGCAATGAATGACATCCTAATGGCAACGTATAAGGAGGAAGAGGTGAAAAAGGCATTGTTCCAAATGTTTCCAACAAAAGCTCCTGGGCCCGATGGTTTTCCAGCACACTTCTTCCAACGTCACTGGGACATATGTGGAGCTGCAGTTACTAAGGCAGTGTTGGGCATCGTACGCGGGGAGGATAATCTAGAGTGCATAAATGATACGATGCTGGTTCTTATCCCAAAGGTATCAAACCCCACTCTCCTGTCACAATTTCGTCCGATATGCCTTTGTAATGTTTTCTACAAGATTGCCTCCAAAGTACTGGCTAATCACTTGAAGGAGATTCTGCCCGATGTTGTTTCTGAAGAGCAATCGGCGTTTGTTCCTGGAAGGCTTATTACAGACAATATCATCTCAGCATATGAGTGTTTACATTTTATGAAAAGGAACCGGTCAAAAAATAGTGCCCATTGTGCCCTCAAGTTGGATATGATGAAAGCTTATGATAGGATGGAGTGGAGTTACCTGGAAGCAATCATGAAAAAACTGGGTTTTGCTGCACCTTGGCTGGCCACTTTGATGAAAATGGTGAGCACAGTTTCTTTTTCAATTTTGTTCAATGGTAGTAAATTGGAGGAGTTTAAACCGACACAGGGTATTCGTCAAGGAGATCCTATCTCTCCATATCTCTTCTTGTTGGCAGCAGAGGGCCTTTCGTGCCTTTTAAATTCTCAGAATCAATCATCCCACCTCGGCGGCATTAAGGTGGCACCATCGGCACCGCCGGTGAACCACCTTTTATTCGCGGATGATAGCCTGCTGTTTTTTAGGGCGAGTGTTAATGGAGCAGAGGAGGTGTCAAACCTTTTGAATACATATTGTATGGCCTCGTGAAAGAGAATCAACAAAGATAAGTCGTCAATTTTCTTTAGCAAGGGGTGCCCACAAATAGTAAGAGATGCTGTCAAGGGTTGTTTACAAGTACCAAATGAATCTTTGAGGGATAGATACTTGGGGATGCCAACGGATGTTGGGAACTCAAAGAAGGGCACCTTCAAACATTTGAGTGACCGTGTGTGGGATAAGGTGAAAGGATGGATGGGAAAATGTTTATCAGTTGGTGGAAAGGAGGTGCTTATAAAGTCAGTTGTCCAGTCGATTCTGGTCTACTCGATGTCTTGTTTCAAGCTCTCTCGAGGTTTATGTGAGCACATAAGTTCTCTCATCAGAAAATGTTGGTGGGGGTGCAAACAAGGGAGGAGGAAGCCAGCTTGGGTCTCATGGGAAATAATGACTAGACCGAAATACCTAGGTGGCCTGGGTTTCAGGGACCTAGAACTTTTCAACCTTGCATTGCTTGCAAGACAGTCATGGAGGATCTTACAGGAACCGTTCTTGCTGAGTGCATGCATCTTGAAAGCATCATATTTCCCTAATGTTCATTTCCTCAATGCGGAGCTTGGTTCTCGACCTTCTCAGATTTGGAGAGCAATATTAGAAGGGAGAGATATTCTAAGACAAGGAATAATCAGACGCATTGGCAATGGACAAACAACTGACATATGGAACGATAATTGGATTCCCAAGGAGGCTCCGCTTCGCCCTATTACCTCCTTGGTGTCAAACCCTCCCAGGATGGTTTCAGAGCTCCTTTTACCAGCAACAACTTCATGTAATGAAGAACTTATACGTGCCACTTTCTTACCGATCGACAAAGAATCAATTTTGAGGATTCCGGTGTGCACTAGGAACATTTCTGATTTCTGGGCGTGGCACCCTGATGGTAGGGGACTGTTTACGGTCAGTTCAGCATATAAGTTCATGGTCACTACAAAAATGCAACGAGAGAATTGGTTGGAAGGAAGAGCGGGTCAGTCAGACACGAAGAGGGAAGTGAATTCGTGGTCTTCGCTTTGGAGCATGGTAGTTCCTTCGAAGGTCAAGATCTTTGCCTGGAGGTTAGCTCGACACTCCTTGCCAACGACGGATGTGCTGAAGCACCGCAACATGGCTGAGCAGGATGCATGCCCACTCTACGGGTGTGTGGATTCGTGGTGCCATGCATTAATATCCTGTACAAATGCCAGATGCACTTGGGCGCTCACTGATGACAATCCAGTATCTAAAATGACAGCGAACACTGAATCCAGTGCTAAGAGTTGGCTTTTTGAAATGAATGATGTGTTGGACCAGAAGGAGTTTGCATGGATGGTTATCACATTATGGTCTATATGGTATGCGAGGCAAAAGGCAATACATGAAGCAATCTTTCAAAGTCCATATCAGGTTTTCTCTTTTGTCAACTCCTACATAAATGAGCTAGATCAATTTCTGAAAGCTGGGGCTATTAAACCAGCGAGTGTACCTTCCAGTAATGTGCAGCAACGTTGGATACCTCCACCAATCCACACCCAGAAAATCAATGTAGATGGTGTTGTGGCCCGCCATCGACGTGGAGGAGCAGTAGCTGCGATTTGTCGAGACCACTCTGGAGCTTACTTGGGGTCGTTGGCGGTGGTGTTTCGAGGAGTAAATGATGCGGTGATCCTGGAACATTATGCATGTAGGGAGGGGCTTGCACTTGTAGAGGATCTGAATATTCAGCAACTACTGATAGCATCAGACTACCAGAATGTAGTCAAGGACATAAATCAGGGCACGGGAGGACCACATTCGGCAATTGTTCATGAAATAGTAGCTCGTAGAACTAGCTTAAGTTTCTGTAATTTCGTTCATGAGCATAAGAGTCATAATTTTGAGGCTCACAATCTCGCCAAGTTTGCTTGTAATCTTGGCTTAGGTAGACATGTCTGGTTGGGGGTTTCTCATGACCCAAACCGTGTACCTATGAACATTACTATCCAATAAAGTGGCGAGATTTCTCAAAAAAAACACACACGAGGGGGCTCTGTCGGTCGGACCTGGCCGCCTCGCTCTCTCACGCCGGTGTGCCGGGGAGCGACACCGCGTGCCGCAGACCGCTGGCCACCACGTGCGCCGGGCACGTCTCAGTCGGGAGCAGAGGTATCGGGGCCGGGGGCCACCGCGCGCACTAGACGCTAGCCGTGCCTCCAGTGGGTCGGTGCAGCCAAGGTCGCCGTCGCGCCAGGGGCAACGTGCGGGCGCGGTCGTCATGGGTCGCCGTTGTCGTGGACAGTGAGCGTGCCGAGGCTGCCGCTTGCGCGTGCAAGCCGGGCGTCGAGCCGCGTCGACGTCGTTGAGGTCGCCGACAGCGGCAGGTGCTCAGACTTGAGTGCGGGGCCTCCTCCACCGCGTGATGCGGCTGTGCTGCGGAGAGCTGGGCCGAGGGCCACTCGTAGGAGCAACGTGTCATGGCTGTGGTCTCCACCACGACAGGAGGACTGGTGCTACCGTATGCCTCTTCCATGAGGATGTTATTGCTGTAGTGATGGCGAGTGGCACCGGCCGGTAGGCCCGGTACTACCAACGCAAGGGAAATTCAAAAATGACATGGTACCTTCTTCTTCCTTTCTGTATGACTGGTTGATGCGTTCTTGATTGAAGCCTTCTCTTCTTTGGTCCATTATGAATTTCTTTCGATTGATGCTTCAATAATCCTTTCATTTCACCATGCCCACATGCTCGGATGAAGCCATTCTCATGAGTGCAAAGACGTTCAGCACAAAAACAATCAATTATAAGACAAAGTTGACTATAGGTTGGTTAAGAGTTTTACTGATGATTCATCCTGCCATATTTACAGACACAAATTAAGGCATGCACAATGTATTTTGCAATGGGGGAACTTACGATCAGGATTGGCAGGCAGGCACACTTACGGTAGAAATGGGTGCAGATGCGCACACTTTGTTCAGTCAAGCGCTGCTTTTACTCCAGGGCAGGGTGAATCTTCCACTCCACCTCCTTGCCTTATCCTCGAGTTCAGTCAAGTAAAGTCATGGCCAAACCTATCGCTGCTCCCTGATAATGTTTCATAGAGGGTATATGTGCTTAATCTACAAGGCAAAAGATTAACATAGTAAATCACTAACATGAGCACCAAATGAGCAGGTGTACACATTGTTTGCCACTGATAATGTTAACATAGTGAATACCTAACATTATAAGGACATCGCTTTTTCAGGTAAATTGTATTGTCCTGAAGGAAAATTACTTTGAGTGATACATGTGAACTTTTTTCTTTATTGGTTGATCAAACTTATTTTTATTTTGTTTTTTCTATTGCTGGATTTGTTGAAATGATATCTCTAATGTGCTACAGAGTGCCGACTGAGCATGACACTAGAAGACAGAGGATGGCATTGGAACAGAGGGAGTTGACAAACGTCCACCGAACCCATCTTGCTAATATCTCTAATGTTGAGATACATTCCCAAAGGAGTCCAGGTATAGGTACAAAACTTACGTGAATGCCAAAAATACGAAAAGTCATACATAATGTTTTAGGACTTTGTATATTACGTGGTTGTGGCTTAGGATACTCTCACATAAAGTTATTGATGGATCGATGATTTTGATGTGGTCAATCATTTATATTTGCTTGGAACAGTGGTGGATGAACACAACATATCAAAAGGATCTCGCATGGCACTGGTAGATCTTGCTAGAGAAAGCCAGCAATGGAGGACACTTGAACAGCTGGAGGCGACAAACATCTGAAGGAAATATGCCCTAGAGGAAATAATAAAGTTGTTATTTATATTTCCTTATGTCATGATAAATGTTTATTATTCATGCTAGAATTGTATTAACCGGAAACTTAGTACATGTGTGAATACATAGACAAACAGAGTGTCCCTAGTATGCCTCTACTTGACTAGCTCGTAATCAAAGATGATTAAGTTTTCTGACCATAGACATGTGTTGTCATTTGATGAACGGGAATGATGTGATGGACAAGACCCATTTGTTAGCTTAGCATAATGATCGTTTAGTTTTATTGATATTGCTTTCTTCATGACTTATACATGTTCCTCTGACTATGAGATTATGCAACTCCCAAATATCGGAGAAACACCTTATGTGCTATCAAACGTCACAACGTAAATGGGTGATTATAAAGATGCTCTACAGGTGTCTCCGATGGTGTTTGTTGAGTTGGCATAGATCGAGATTAGGATTTGTCACTCCGTGTATCAGAGAGGTATCTTTGGGCCCTCTCGGTAATGCTCATCACTATATGCCTTGCAAGCAATGTGACTAATGAGTTAGTTGCGGGATGATGCATTACGGAATGAGTAAAGAGACTTGCCGGTAACGAGATTGAACTAGGTATAATGATATCGACGATCGAATCTCGGGCAAGTAACATACCGATGACAAAGGGAATAACGTATGTTGTTATGCGGTTTGATCGATAAAGATCTTCATAGATTATGTCGGAGCCAATATGAGCATCCAGGTTCCGCTATTGGTTATTGACCAGAGATGTGTCTCGGTCATGTCTACATAGTTCTCGAACCCGAAGGGTCCGCACGCTTAATGTTCGATGATGATTTATATTATGAGTTATGTTATTTGATGACCGAAGTTTGTTCGGAGTCCTGGATGAGATCACGGACATGACGAGGAGTCTCGAAATGGTCGAGAGGTAAAGATCGATATATTGGAAGGCAATATTCGGACATCGGAATGGTTCCGAGTGATTCGGATATTTTTTGGAGTACCGGAGAGTTACGTGAATTCGTTGGGGGAAATAATGGGCCTTAATGGGCTTCAGGGGAAAGGAGATAAGGGCCACAAGGGGTGGCTGCGCGCCCCCCTCATAGCTAGTCCTAATTGTACTAGGAGGGGGCGGCGCCCCCCTCCTTCCTTCTCCCCTCTTCCTCCTTCCCTCCTTCTCCTAGTTGGAATAGGAAGGGGGGAGGGCGAATCCTACTTGGACTGGAGTCCAAGTAGGACTCCCCCCTTGGGCCGCCCTCCTCTTCCCCCCTCCTTTATATATGTGGGAGGGGGGCACCCCAAAGGCACACCAAGTCTTCTCTTAGCCGTGTGCGGTGCCCCCTCCACAGTTACACACCTCGGTCATATCGTCCTAGTGCTTAGGCGAAGCCTTGCACCGGTAAGTTCATCATCACCGTCACCACGCCGTCATGCTGACAGAACTATCCTTGTCCTCAACTGGATCAAGAGATTGAGGGACGTCATCGAGCTGAATGTGTGCTGAACGTGGAGGTGCTGTACGTTCGGTGCTAGGATCGGTTGGATCGCGAAGACGTTCGACTACATCAACTATGTTACTAAACGCTTCCGCTTTCAGTCTACATGGGTACATGGACACACCCTCCCCTCTCGTTGCTATGCATATCCTAGATAGATCTTGCGTGATCGTAGGATTTTTTTTTGAAATACTGCGTTCCCCAACAGTGGCATGCGAGCCAGGTTTATGCGTAGATGTTATATGCACGAGTAGAACACAAAGAGTTGTGGGCGATAATAGTCATACTGCTTACCAGCAATGTCTTACTTTGATTCGGCGGTATTGTTGGATGAAGCGGCCCATACCGGCATTACATGACCACATTCATGAGACTGGTTCTATCGACGTGCTTCGCACACAGGTGGCTAGCGGGTGTCTGTTTCTCCAACTTTAGTTGAATCGAGTTTGACTATGCATGGTTCTTGTTGAAGGTTAAAACAGCACACTTGATGAAAAATCGTTGTGGTTTTGATGCGTAGGTAAGAACGGTTCTTGCTAGAAGCCCGTACCGGCCATGTAAAACTTGCAACAACAAAGTAGAGGACGTCTAACTTGTTTTTGCAGGGCATGTTGTGATGTGATATGGTCAAGACGTGATGAGATAGAAATTGTTGTATGAGATGATCATGCTTTGTAACCGTTAACAGCAACTGGCAGAAGCCTTATGGTTGTCTCTTTATTGCATAAGATGCAAGTGCCATATCATTGCTTTACCTTATTGCTATGCGATAACAATAGTTGCAAAAGCAATAGTTGGCGAGGCGACCATGTGACGACATGTTGATAGAGATCAAGATGATGGAGATCATGGTGTCATGCCGGTGACGATGGAGATCATGACGGTACTTTGGAGATGGAGATCAAAGGCAAAAGATGATGATGGCCATATCATGTCACATGTTTTGATTGCATGTGATGTTTATCCTTTATGCATCTTATTTTTCTTAGTACCGCGGTAGCATTATAAGATGACGCCTCACTAAATTTCAAGGTATACATGTTCTCCTTGAGTATGCACCACTACAACAGTTCGTCATGCTGAGACACCATGTGATGATCAGGTGTGATAAGCTCTATGTTCACATACAATGGGTGCAAGCCAGTTTTGCACACGCGGAATACTCGGGTTAAACTTGACAAGCCTAGCATATGCAGATATGGCCTCGGAACACTGAGACCGAAAGGTCGAACGTGAATCATATAGTAGATATGATCAACATAGAGATGTTCACCATTGAAAACTACTCCATCTCACGTGATGATCGGACATGGTTTAGTTGATATGGATCACGTGATCATTTAGATGACTAGAGGGATGTCTATCTAAGTGGGAGTTCTTAAGTAATATGTTTAACTGAACTTTAATTTATCATGATATTAGTCCAGATAGTATTTGCAAATTATGTTGTAGATCAATAGCTCACGTTATAGCTCCCCATTTATTTTTTGATATGTTCCTAGAGAAAAATAAGTTGAAAGATGGTAGTAGAAATGATGCGGATTGGATCCGTGATCTGAGGATTATCCTCATTGCTGCACAGAAGAATTATGTCCTTGATGCACCACTAGGTGACGGACCTATTGCAGGAGCAGATACAGACGTTATGAATGTTTGGCAAGCTCGGTATGATGACTACTTGATAGTTTAGTGCGCCATGCTTTACGGCTTAGAATCGGGACTTCAAAAACGTTTTGAACGCCACCGAGCATATAAGATGTTCCAAGAGCTGAAATTGATATTTCAGACTCATGCCCGAGTTGAGAGGTATGAGACCTCTGACAAGTACTTTGCCTACAAGATGGAGGATAATACCTCAACCAGTGAGCATGTGCTCAGAATGTCTGAGTACTACAACTGCTTGAATCAAATGGGAGTTAATCTTCTAGATAAGATAGTGATTGATAGAGTTCTCTAGTCACTATCACCAAGTTACTGGAACTTCGTGATGAACTATAATATGCAAGGGATGACGAAAATGATTCCCGAGCTCTTCGTGATGCTGAAATCAACGAAGGTAGAAATCAAGAAAAGCATCAAACGTTGATGGTTGACAAGACCACTAGTTTCAAGTAAAAGGGCAAGGGAAAGAAAGGGAACTTCAAGAAGAATGGCAAGCAAGTTGTCACTCCCATGAAGAAGTCCAAAGCTAGACCCAAGCCTGAAACTGAGTGCTTCTACTATAAAGGAAATGGTCACTAGAAGCAGAACTGCCCCAAATACTTGGCGGATGAGAAGGATGGCAAAGTGAACAAAAGTATATATGATATACATGTTATTGATGTGTACTTTACTAGTGTTCATAGTAGCCCCTGGGTATTTGATACTGGTTCAGTTGCTATGATTAGTAACTGGAAACAGGAGTTACAAAATGAACATAGACTAGTTGAGGGCGAGGTGACAATGTGTGCTGGAAGTGATTCCAAGGTTGATAAGATCACCATCGCACACTCCCTTTACCTTCGGGATTAGTGTTGAACCTAAAATAAATGTTATTTGGTGTTTGCATTGAGCATAATATGATTGGATCATTTTTATTGCAATACGGTTATTCATTTAAGTCAAAGAATAATTGCTATTCTGTTTACATGAATAAAACCTTTTGTGGTCATACACCCAAGGTGAATGGTTTATTGAATCTCGATCGTAGTGATACACATATTCATGACATTGATGCCAAAAGATGCAAAGTTGATAATGATAGTGCAAAATACTAATGGCACTGCTGTTTAGGTCATGTTGGTGTAAAGCGCATGAAGAAACTCCATGCTGATGGGCTTTTGGAATCACTTGATGCTTGCGAACCATGACTCATGGGCAAGATGACTAAGACTCCGATCCCTAGAACAATGGAGCAAGAAACCGACTTATTAGAAATAATACATACTGATGTATGCGATCCAATGAGTGTTGAGGCTCGCGGCGGGTACCGTTATTTTCTGACCTTCACAGATGATTTGAGCAGATATGAGTATATCTACTTAATGAAACACAAGTCTGAAACATTTGAAAAGTTCAAAGAATTTCAGAGTGAAGTGGAGAATCATCATAACAAGAGAATAAATTTTCTACAATATGATCGCGGAGGCGAATATTTGAGTTGCGAGTTTGGCCTTCATTTAAAACAATATGGAATAGTTTCACAACTCATGCCACCTGGAACACCACAATGTAATGGTGTGTCTGAACGTCATAACCGTACTTTACTAGACATGGTGCGATCTATGATGTATCTTACCGATTTACCACTATCGTTTTGGGGTTATGCATTAGAGACAGCTGCATTCACGTTAAATAGGGCACCATCTAAATCCGTTGAGACGACACAGTATGAACTGTGGTTTAGCAAGAAACCTAAGCTGTCATTTCTTAAAGTTTGGGGCTGCGATGCTTATGTGAAAAAGCTTCAACCTGATAAGCTCGAACCCAAATATGAGAAATGTGTCTTCATAGGATACCCAAAAGAAACTGTTGGGTACACCTTCTATCACGGATCCGATGGCAAGATATTTGTTGCTAAGAATGGATCCTTTCTAGAAAAGGAGTTTCTCTCGAAAGAAGTGAGTGGGAGGAAAGTAGAACTTGATGAGGTAGTTGTACCTTCTCCTGAATTGGAAAATGGTTCATCACAGAAATCAGTTCCAGTGATGCCTACACCAATTAGTGAGGAAGTTAATGATGATGATTATGAAACTTCAGATCAAGTTACTACTGAACCTCGTAGGTCAACCAGAGTACTACACACCAGAGTGGTACGGTAATCCTATTCTGGAAGTCATGTTACTAGACCATGACGAACCTACGAACTATGAGGAAGCGATGATGAGCCCAGATTTCACGAAATGGCTTGAAGCCATGAAATCTGAGATGGGATCCATGCATGAGAACAAAGTGTGGACTTTGGTTGACTTGACCGATGATCGGCAAGCCATAGAGAATAAATGGATCTTCAAGAGGAAGACAGACGCTAATAGTAGTGTTACTATCTACAAAGCTCGAATTGTCGAAAAGGGTTTTTGACAAGTTTAAGGTGTTGACCACGATGATATTTTCTCACTCGTATTGATGCTTAAAGTCTGTCTGAATTATTTTAGAAATTGCCACATTTTATGAAATCTGACAAATGGATGTCAAAACTGCATTCCTTAATGGATTTATTAAAGAAAGTTGTATATGATATAACCAGAAGGTTTTGTCAATCCTAAATGTGCTAACAAAATGTTCAAGCTCTAGCGATCCATCTATGGACTGGTGCAAGCATCTCGGAGTTGGAATATACGCTTTGATGAGTTGATCAAAGCATATAGTTTTATACAGACTTGTGGTGAAGCATGTATTTATAAGAAAGTGAGTGGGAGCTGTGACGCCCCCCCGATTCAATCGTACACTAATCATACACGCAAACGTGTACGATCAAGAACAGGGACTCATGGGAAGATATCGCAACACAACTCTACAAATAAAATAAGTCATACAAGCATCATATTACAAGCCAGGGGCCTCGAGAGCTCGAATACAAGAGCTCGGTCAAAGACGAGTCAGCGGAAGCAACAATATCTGAGTACAGACATAAGTTAAACAAGTTTGCCTTAAGAAGGCTACCACAAACTGGGATACAGATCGAAAGAGGCGCAGGCCTCCTGCCTGGGATCCTCCTAAACTACTCCTGGTCATCGTCAGTGGCCTTCACGTAGTAGTAGGCACCTCCGGTGTAGTAGGAGTCATCATCGACGGTGGCGTCTGGCTCCTGGGCTCCAGCATCTGGTTGCGACAACCAGGTAGAAGGGAAAGGGGGAAAAGAGGGAGAAAAGCAACCGTGAGTACTCATCGAAAGTACTCGCAAGCAAGGAGCTACACTACATATGCATGGGTATATGTGTAAAGGGCCATATCGGTAGACTGAACTGCAGAATGCCAGAATAAGAGGGGGATAGCTAATCCTGTCGAAGACTACGCTTCTGGCCACCTCCATCTTGCAGCAGAAGAAGAGAGTAGATGGTAAGTTCACCAAGTAGCATCGCATAGCATAATCCTAACCGATGATCCTCCCCTCGTCGCCCTGTGAGAGAGCGATCACCGGTTGTATCTGGCACTTGGAAGGGTATGTTTTATTAAGTATTCGGTTCTAGTTGTCATAAGGTCAAGGTACAACTCCAAGTCGTCCTGTTACCGAAGATCATGGCTATTCGAATAGATTAACTTCCCTGCAGGGGTGCACCACATAACCCAACACGCTCGATCCCCTTTGTCCGGACACACTTTTCTGGGTCATGCCCGGCCTCGGAAGATCAACACATCGCAGCCCCACCTAGGCACAACAAAGAGGTCAGCACACCGGTCTAAATCCTATGGCGTAGGGGTCTGGGCCCATCGCCCATTGCACACCTGCACGTTGCGTACGCGGCCAGAGAGCAGACCTAGCAACCTCCATTACAAAGGAAGTTGCGTTGTGCGGTCCAACCCGGCGCGTGTCGCTCAGTCGCTGACATCATGAAGGCTTCGGCTGATACCATGACGTCGAGTGCCCATAACTGTCCCCGCATAGATGGTTAGTGCGTATAGGCCAGTAGCCAGACTCAGATCAAATACCAAGATCTCGTTAAACGTGTTAAGTATCCGTGAACGCTGACCAGGGCCAGGCCCACCTCTCTCCTAGGTGGTCTCAACCTGCCCTGTCGCTCCACCACAAAGTAACAGTCGGGGGCCGTCGGGAACTCAGGCCCACCACTACTTGGATGGAGCCACCTTCCCCTTCAGCCCCCATCTCCAAACAATATCACCGGTAATTTAACAGTGTAAGTATATAGTATATGCCCGTGATCACCTCCCGAAGTGATCACGACCCAGTAGTATAGCTTGGCAGACGGACAAGAGTGTAGGGCCACTGATGGAACACTAGCATCCTATACTAAGCAGTAGGATAGCAGGTAAAGGTAACAACAGTAGTAGCAAGGACAGGCTATGCATCAGAATAGGATTAACGGAAAGCAGTAACATGCTACACTACTCTAATGCAAGCAGTATAGAGGAGAGTAGGCGGTATCTGGTGATCAAGGGGGGGCTTGCCTGGTTGCTCTGACAAGAAGGAGGGGTCGTCAACACCATAGTCGATCGGGGTACCAGCAGCAGCGTCAGTCTCGGGGTCTACCAGGAAAGAAGAGGGGGAAGAAACAGTAAATACGGAGCAAACAAAGCATCACAAAACATCCGGGAAAGTATTCCCGGTGTTCCGCGTTTTCTGACAGCTGAACCGGAGGGGGAAAGTTGCGAGTTTGATAGGTTAGGGATGTGTGGCAGACGAACGGGCTGCGTATCCGAATTCGTCTCGTCGTTCTGAGCAACTTTCATGTAGAAAGTATTTTCATCTGAGCTACGGTTTATTTTATATTAACTTTAAAAGATTTAATCAATTTTAGCATTTATTCAATTAATTAATTTAACACTATCCAAAATAGTGCACGCTGACGTCAGCATGACGTCAGCAGTCAACAGAGGCGTTGACTGGTCAACTGACGTGTGGGTCCCGTTCGTCATAGGCTCAGACTAACTAAACAGTGTTAATTAGCTTAATTACTAGATTAGGTTAACCCATTTAATTAATTTAGTTAAACAAGATTAATTAACTTAATTAATTCGCCAATTAATTAATTAATTAATTTGTTTATTTACTTTAAATTCTCTTCTTCTTTTTAAGGGACGACCCCACCTGTCAGGGGCACAATGTGCCCCTGCAGTGGCTGTGTGTACGCGAGGGGCAAGGGAGACAGGGGACTCCGGCGGCCTCATCCAGGAGCCGCGGGGAGCTCCGGCGGGGCGCGTGGCCGTTGGCCGAACGCGGCGACCAGAGGCACGCGAGGCGCGGCGTGGCATGTGGTAGCAGCAGGCAGAAGGGCGAGAGGGGCGGACGGGTGAGGCGCGGCGGGTGCAACGGGACGATGAGCCCGGGTCGTCCGGTGCAGGCGCAGGAGCAGAGCGCCGGCACAGGAGGGTTGCAGCAATAATGGGAGACTGGGGAGGGGCGACAAGGGGTGGAGGAATGCCGGGAGCTGCGGGGCGCTGGTGCGACAAGCAGCGCGTGGCACGGTGGAGCCAGGGGCTTGGCCTTCCTGAGGCGAGGCGGGCGCGAGCGTGCGGCGATGCGGAGCAGGAGCAGCGGGTGCGGGAGCGAGGCGAGCGGCGCCGCAGTAGCAGAGAGAAGCAGGGGCAGCGCGGGGGCAAGACCACGGTGGGCAGCGGCAGCAGTGCTGCGGTGCGCGGTGGCGCGAGGCCATCGTAGCGCCGGCGAGGCGGGACAACGCGCGGATGGGCCGCGTGCGGGGCACCGGTCCAGGCGCGGCGCGGGAAGGAGGCCACGGCCTTGAGCGCGTGCTCATGCGCTTGCAGAGGTGCCGCGGCGGGGCTTAGGAGTGGGGCTGTGGCCCGTGCAGCGACGCGGTCGGTCACGGCGGATGGCATCCGGCAAGGGGAAGAGGAGGACCAGGGTCCTCACCGAGGCCGTAGGGGTTCGGGCAGTGGGCTCGGGAAGGAGTCGAGGTCGCGACGGAGAGGACAGCGGCGATGATGGCGGAGACGACGGCGGGGCAGCTCCAGCGGTGTCGAGGAGGACGGCGAGGCGGCCTCCGGCGAGGTCCAGGCGAGGGGCGCCGGTGTGGTGCAGTTCGTTCCCCCCGATCCAGATTTGGATCGGGCAGGGGGAGAGAGCAATGTGTGTGGGGGGTGAGTGGGAGCGAGTGTGGTGGGTC
>NC_041392.1:306050826-306056958 GCF_002162155.2 Triticum dicoccoides | reverse complement strand
GTTTTATTTTTTTGTTCTTCTGGTTTTCTTTATTTTTATTTTTTCCTTTTCTGTTTTATTTTAGTTACACTTTATTCTTTGTTTAGTAAAATATGACAATAGCTCCAAATTAGTGTTTCAAAATAACCCACTACCTTAAAAAGTTTTACCTCAAAATAAAATAGTTTATGATTTTATAAAATATCAAAGGCACTTATTTAATTGCTTTAGCTACTATTTCAATCATTTTAGAGTATTAGAACATTTTATAAAAGTGGGGTTTCCTCACCACAATTAACTCTGCATTACTTGGCACAACCCGGACATTTTAGTTTTAAAGTTTGAAATTTTTTTGTTTGACTTTATTTTAAATTTGAATTTTGGATCGGTGTGAACTAACGTGAGATTAACCACTTTAATCGTGGTGACATGGCATCATTAGTAGAGGTTACTGTAGCTTAACGATCCGGGCGTGACAGGAGCACTACAGCCTTTCTGATAAGTATATGCGAATGACATATTATTGATCAGAAATGATGTAGAATTTTCTGGAAAGCATAAAGGAGTGTTTTAAAGGATTTTTTCAAAGAAAGACCTCGATGAAGCTGCTTACATATTGGGCGTCAAGATCTATAGAGATAGATCAAGACGCTTGATAAGATTTTTCAATGAGTATATACCTTGACAAGATTTTGAAGTAGTTCAAAATGGAATAGTCAAAGAAGGAGTTCTTGCCTGTATTACAAGGTGTAAAGTTGAGTAAGACTGAAAATACGACCATGACAGAAAATATAAAGAGAATGAAAGTCATTCCCTATGCCTCAGCCATAGGTTCTATAAAGTATTCTATGCTATGTATCAAACCTATTGTGTACCTTGCCATGAGTTTGGCAAGGGGGTACGATATTGATCCAGGAGTGGATCACTAGACAACGGTCAAAATTATCCTTAGAAGACTAAGGAGATATTTCTCGGTTATGGAGGTGATAAAGAGTTCGTCGTAAAGAGTTATGTGGATGGAAGCTTTGTCACCGATTTGGATGACTCTGAGTCTCAATCTGGATACATATTGAAAGTGGGAGCAATTAGCTAGAGTAGCTCTGTGCAGAACATTGTAGACATAGAAATTTGCAAAATACATATGGATATGAATGTGGCAGACCCGTTGACTAAACTTCTCGCATAAGCAAAACATGATCACACCTTAGTACTCTTTGGGTGTTAATCACATAGCAATGTGAACTAGATTATTGACTCTAGTAAACCCTTTGGGTGTTGATCACATGGCGATGTAAACTATTAGCGTTAAATCACATGGCGATGTGAACTAGATTATTGACTCTAGTGCAAGTGGGAGACTGAAGGAAATATGCCCTAGACGCAATAATAAAGTTGTTATTTATAATTCCTTATATCATGATAAATGTTTATTATTCATGCTAGAATTGTATTAACCGGAAACTTCGTACATGTGTGAGTACATAGACAAACAAAGTGTCCCTAGTATGCCTCTACTTGACTAGCTCGTTAATCAAAGATGGTTAAGTTTACTGACCATAGACATGTGTTGTCATTTGATGAACGGGATCACATCATTAGAGAATGATGTGATGGACAAGACCCATTTGTTAGCTTAGCATAATGATCGTTTAGTTTTACTACTATTGCTTTCTTCATGACTTATACATGTTCCTATGACTATGAGATTATGCAACTCCCGAATATTGGAGGAACACCTTGTGTGCTATCAAACATCACAACATAACTGGGTGATTATAAAGATGCTCTACAGGTGTCTCCGATGGTGTTTGTTGAGTTGGCATAGATCAAGATTAGGATTTGTCACTCCATGTATCAGAGAAGTATCTCTGGGCCCTCTCGGTAATGCTCATCACTATAAGCCTTGCAAGCAATGTGACTAATGAGTTAGTTGCGGGATGATGCATTACGGAATGAGTAAAGCGACTTGCCGGTAACGAGACTGAACTAGGTATAATGATACCGATGATCAAATCTCGGGCAAGTAACATTCCGATGACAAAGGGAATAACATATGTTGTTATGCGGTTTGACCGACAAAGATCTTTGTAGAATATGTAGGAGCCAATATGAGCATCCAGGTTCCGCTATTGGTTATTGACCGGAGATGTTTCTCGGTCATGTATACATACTTCTCGAACTCGTAGGGTCCGCACGCTTAATGTTCGATGATGATTTATATTATGAGTTATGTGATTTGATGACCGAAGTTTGTTCGGAGTCCCGGATGAGATCACATACATGACAAGGAGTCTCGAAATGGTCGATAGGTAAAGATCGATATATTGGAAGGCAATATTCGGACATCGGAATGGTTCCGAGTGATTCAGATATTTTTTGGAGTACCCAAGAGTTACCGGGATTCGTCGGGGAAGTAATGGGCCTTAATGGGCTTCAGGGGAAAGGAGATAAGGGCCACAAGGGGTGGCCGCGCGCCCCCTCATAGCTAGTCCGAATTGGACTAGGAGGGGGCGGCGCCCCCCTCCTTCCTTCTCCCTTTCCTCCTTCCCTCCTTCTCCTAGTTGGAATAGGAAGGGACGAGGGTGAATCCTACTTGGACCGTGAGTCCAAGTAGGACTCCCCCTATGGCGCCCCCCTTGGGCCGCCCTCCTCTTCCCCCTCCTTTATATACGTGGGAGGGGGCACCCCAAAGGCACACCAGGTCTTCTCTTAGCCGTGTGCGGTGCCCCCTCCATAGTTACACACCTCGGTCATATCATCCTAGTGCTTAGGTGAAGCCCTGCGCCGGTAACTTCATCATCACTGTCGGTGGGAGACGACACCTATAGGGTCACTGGGATCCCTTCTACGGTTGGCAGGGCGGGGTTGTGCAAAGAGTGGGTCTAGCGGTCAGCACACGAATTGTTTACCCAGGTTCGGGCCGTGGAAACGCGTAAAACCCTGGTCCTGCTTTAATGTATATTTAGGTGTTCTTGTGTTCTTGAACTAGCTGCGGTGGCTCCCTAGTCTAAAAGATTCGAATCCCCCTCCAGTACGCCTCGGGCCTCGTTTTTAGACAAAAAGGGGTCGCCACAGTGGCACACAGGAGGTGGAAAGGTGTACAGGGGCTGAGTCTATCCCATGGCATCGTCGGACAAATGCATTTAATGCGCTGCCGACGTGCCCCTCTTGATTTATTGGGGACGGCAAAGAAGCTCGTCCCAGCTATCGTCGCCTCGCCTGGCTCCACGCGCGTCCAAGCTGACGAGGCGTTGTAGCGCCACGTTGGCTGGCTGCTGGGCTGGCGCGGTGGTGGAGCCTTCACAAAGATCTGCATGCCACCACGCAGGCCCTTGCTGAGTTCGTGTAGAGGCCGCGTGCTGCCACACAGATGCGTGCTCAGCTGGTCGAGCTGGCAGCTGTATGGGAGCGGCGGTGGAGTCTTTGGCAGACGCGGGCCTGGCTGCGGCCCCGCAGGCACCCTCGACAAGGGTCTTGCTGCGGCACGCAGTCATCCCCGGCAAGGATCTTGCCGGGGGTCTCGTGGATCTCCTTGGCAAGGGTCTCGCCAAGGCTCGTCGTCTTCTAGTTTCCCTTTGATCTTGTGTGTCTATGATCTCTACAAAGATCTGCATGCCACCACGGAGGTGCCTCCCGAGCCTTGGTTCCAATATGGCATGGGAACCCCTTGGTCTCAAGGGTGGCGCGCTCTACTGGCGTCAGGCAAGTTTCCCCAACAAGGATCTTGCCGAGGCTGCGGAAGCCACCCCGGCAAGGGTCTTGCCGGAGGAGTTCACCTCGCCCTCTTGCTCTCTTTGCATCTCTGGTCTTGGCGTTGCTCTGGTCGTCTTGTGCTCCGGCATCCCTCCTCTGCCCTGCTTAGTGTGGCCGTGGGCACGGCTCTGACTGCCCGCGCACAAGTAAAGGGGTGCAAAAGGAGAGGCCCTACTTTTGTACACCGACAGGAGCCCCCGGGCCTGGTCCACACATAAGCGCGACGTGTTGTTGGGCTAGGCCCAGAACGGTGCGCGGGCAGGTGGGGCGGATTTTTACCGCACTAATTTCTCCGTCCGCTGCGCTTCCCAACGACCCGCGTTGAACACGCGACGTGGAGGGTCATGCGTGACGTGGGGGTCATGCATGGGGCGGTTTCCACACGCATGTGTCACATCATGGTAAAGAGGCAGCTCGGACCTTCCCCGAAAAAGAGGAAAACACAGAGGCGCAACTCATTTACTGAGTGGGCTCGGGTCGTGGTCTTCAAGGCGCCCGCTCCCCACGACCATGGGGTGGAGAACATCCGTCTCATCTGTCCCCTCGATTTCTGCTCGCCCGCCACGTGTCCCCCGTTCTCTAAAGATGGTAGGCAGTGGGTGCGGGCCTTGAATTGCGAGGCAGGGAAATGGGTCGCTGCTGATGGGAGCAGTGGGTCGACCTCGATTCTCTGCACCCCTGATGGTCGGATTGGCTGAGTGGGGCGGCCGAGTCCTGACCCCACCCCTTTATAAGAAGGGGGAGGGGGATGGCACCCCCACAATCTTTCATCACCCCTCTCCTTCCACCTCAGCTCCGCTCTTTCATCTGCCATGGCGAGAGGGGGTGCTGGTCCTTCGACGGTGGCGGCGAGGGTCTCTGTCGATAGCGCGTCCTTCCTTCCCAAGAGCTCGTGGCGGCAGAGCCGGCCACGAGAGGAAGGGGGAGGGGGCGAGGCTGGGGCTGGCGTGGCAATCGGGGAAGAGGGGGACGCGGCGGCGCTCCGGCCTTGCCTTCGCCAGCGATGCCTCCTCCGATGGAGGGCCACGTCGGGGACCAGCCTCATGAGTTCTTCATCAGGCTGCGTCGGCCACCGTGTCATCGCCTTTGTCTTCCCGCGCCATTCTCTCAGGAGATGGAGCTCGATCCGCCCCATACCCTGAGGTTGCGCATGAGGGGCTGCGAGAACGGCGACACGCGGGTCGACGTCGACTTTGCCGCCCCTGAGGTCATGTATCTTCGGCGCGGATGGAAGACATTCGCTCGCATCCATAGCCTGACAGCGGGGCTCGTTCTCTATTTCAAATTAATGGAGAACGGCCTGCTCTCCGTCAGGGTCTTTGGAGACTCTGGAACTCTCCTGAAGTGCTGCGTGGAGAGCTCCTCCGACGATGAAGACTCCTCTTCAAGCGGGAGTGACGAGGAGGACAGCGACAGCGATGATGAGAGCATCGAACGAGGGCACGTTGACCTCGTCTCCGACTGACCGCGTCGCCCCTCCCTCCACCGTGTGCTCTACCGAGGGCCTTCCTCGTCAAGCTCTCCATCGGCGCGTTCCCCGTCCCTTCCTTTTTGCCTTCACCCGCCGCACCTGGGAGGAAAGGGGCAAGAACGGGGATCACGGGGCACTTATCATTTCTAGTTTATAAGTCTATGGGCACTTGTTAGATTTCAAAATTTGTAACCCCCTTGCTCGTGTACCCATTATGTATGAATTGTACTTGTTTGCAACATATGAATGAAAGGAAGGGTGTTTGCCGGGTTTTGTTTGCGCATGGGCGAGGGCCACACCGAGGAACGCGTCCTTGTTATCTTAAGATAAACATGGTCTCCCGGCAATAGGCCTTGCCGTCCTCTGTTATATGGCCTGACTACGCTCACGCTCTTGGCGGAGGTAGGGGCCGAGTAGGATTAGGCCTTTCGCTCGCCCTCTTCCCACCGCACTACAACCAATTCCCGATCCAAAGTAGAGCTTTCGGACACGGGACGGAGGGGGCAAGATGGTATGAGAGCGAGCGAAGCCTTATACGTTCAAGGTTCATATGGGCGCATGGAGTGAGGGAGAAAAACTTATCTGACGTTGCAACCCCCGGCAACCTTGGCCTGCGGTTAGATCCTTGTGTCTGCAGCCCCCAGCAACCTTGGCTTGCCGGGGCCGGAGCGCTGGCCCGTTCTTTTTCCTCCCAATAGCTTAGCAGAAATGTCCATGTACCCTGCGAACCAAAGAAGACGGAAAGGAATAGAGTGATGCACACTCGACCTCTATGTTAGGGGTTAGCCGCCGCTAAGCACTATCAACCTAACCGAGGGGAGACTCAACCTAGCATGCATGCTATAACTTAGGGTGCCCGCGCTTCATTTGTTTATGCTCAGGGTCTGTGCCTAGCTTTGTACAAAGGGTTACATGCCTTGCCGGCAAGG
>NC_041392.1:306006980-306050521 GCF_002162155.2 Triticum dicoccoides | reverse complement strand
GAGGGGCAACCGCGCCTTATGGGTAGAACTTGCGAAGATGTTCGATGTTCCAGGAGTTACTCACTAGAACACCATCTTCGGTCTCCAGGCGGACTGCGCCAGGCCTGGTGACTCATACTACCCGATAAGGGCCTTCCCACTTTGGCGTCAACTTGTTGGAATTCTTGGCCGGCTAAACGTGCTGAAAAACAAGGTCACCTTCCTCAAAGCTTCGGGCATGAACCTTGCGGCTATGGTAGCGGCGCAAGGCTTGCTGGTAGCGCGCTGCTCGTACAGCCGCCCGAAGACGATCTTCCTCAAGGAGCGTCGCGTCATCTTGCCGCAACTGCTCTTGCTCAAGCTCATCATAAGTGAGCACTCGAGGTGACCCGTATGTGAGTTTCATGGGGAGAACTGCTTCTGCCCCGTAAACGAGGGAGAAGGGTGTCTGACCGATGGCTCGATTTGGCGTCGTTCTGATTGACCAAAGAACCGCCGGCAATTCATCAATCTAGCATCGTTCGCACCTGCGTAGCCTGTCAAAAGTCCTTGTCCGGAGGCCTCACAACACTTCAGCATTTGCCCTCTCAGCCTGGCCATTGCTTCGTGGATGTGCAACAGAAGCAAAACAGACCTTGCTGCCGAGGTCCTGGATGTACTGCATGAAGGCGTGGCTCGTGAACCGTGTGCCGTTGTCAGTGATGATCCTGTTTGGCACACCGAAACGGGAGACTAGCCCCTTGAATAATTTGAAGGCTGATTGTGCTGTCACCTTTCTCACTGTCTCCACCTCCGACCACTTTGTGAACTTGTCGATTGCAACGTACAAGTACTCAAAGCCTCCGACAGCACAGGGAAAGGGGCCCAGTATGTCGAGCCCCCAGACCGAGAATGTCTAGGAGAGAGGGATTGTTTGGAGCGCTTGAGATGGTTGATGAAGCTTCTTCGAATGGAACTGACACGCTTCACACTTGGTTACTAGTGCCATTGCATCCTGGAGGGCAGTGAGCCAGAAGAAACCTTGCCGGAATGCCTTGCCGGCAAGGGCCCTTGACCCTATGTGGGAGCCACATATGCCTCCGTGTATCTCTGCCAACAACTCCAGTCTTTCCTCCCGGGGAATGCACTTCAATTTCACACCGTTTGGTCTTTTTCTGTACAGGACGTCGTCGACGAACTGATACATGGCAGACCGACGGGCTACTTTCTCCGCTTCTCCCTGCTCCTCAGAGAGTTCCCCTGTTTGGAGGAATCGGATGACATGTTGCGCCCATGCCGGAGCCTGAGGCTCGACGGCAAGGACTAAAGGCACTTCCTCTGCCATGAGAGTAGCTGTTGTTGTCTCTACAGCCAGGACTTGACACCCCGCCGGAGTCGGTTGCCCACGGCTGGCTCAGTGCCCACGGCAACATACTTGCCGACGGCTCCTGGGAGCTCGGCGAAATGTACTTGCCGGGGCCTGATTTCCTTCACTTGTTCTTTGTTGATGGTTCAATGGATGGTTGAGTCAGCCGAAGCACAAAAGTACCTGGTTCCACAGGTAGTTTGAAGGTAGCGCGCTTCGACATGTAGTCGGCGATGTCGTTCTCCACTCGGGAAACATGCTCCGCCTGTATACCGTCAAAGCGCTCCTCCAGTTTCCTCACCTCATCCACGTAGGCCGCCATCAACGGGCTTTGATAATCTTTGTTGACTTGCCTGACAACAAGCTGCGAATCACCCCTGATGATGAGCTTCTTGATCTCGAGGTCTGCCGCGATCTTGAGACCGGCAAGCAACCCCTCGTATTCAGCAGTGTTGTTTGTGGACATATCCCTGGGAAAGTGCATCTGGATTACATACTTGAGGTGGTCTCCGGTGGGTGCGACGAGCAGCACACCAGCACCGACGCCATGCAGCGAGAAAGCCCCATCAAAGTACATAATCTAGTTGCGACTTGCCTCCTTGCCGGGGAGGGTGGTCTCCTGGATCTCTTCGTCTGGCGTCAAGGTCCACTCGGCAGTGAACTCTGCCAAGACTCTGCTCTGGATTTTCGAAGTACTTTCAAACTTCAAACCAAAGCTCGACAACTCCACAACCCACTCCACAATCCTCCAGGTTGCGTCTGGGTTATGCAATATCCGTTGCAACGGGAGGCGGGTGACGACGGTGATCTCGTGTGCCTGGAAGTAATGACGCAGCTTCCTTGAGGCCATAAGGAGGCCGAAGAGCAATTTCTGCACACCGGAGTACCTTGACCTAGCCCCCTGCAAGAGGGAGCTGACAAAGTAAACCGGGTGCTGCATCATTTTCTTCTTCGGCATCACTTCGTCTGGTTGCGCAGGCCCTGCCCCGCCAGCGTCGGACCCTGTCGGGGGCCTTGCCTCTTCGTTGACCTCCCTCTGCGCCACTTGTGCAGCACTGACCACTTGGTTCGTTGCTGCCAGGTATAGCAGCAATGGTTCTTGGGGTTTGGGCGCAACCAGTATCGGTGTAGAGGAGATGTATTTCTTCAAATCCTGCATCATTGCTTCGGCCTCTGGGGTCCATTCCATTGGGCCCGCCTTTTTCAAGATTTTAAAAAAGGGAAGGGCACGCTCAGCAGACCTGGAGATGATCTGCTCATGGCAGCAACGCAACTAGTGAGCCGACGCACGTCCTTGATCCGCTGGGTGCCCTAATCTGCTCAATAGCCTTGATCTTGTCTGGATTTGCCTTGATCCCATGCTGTGACACAAACAACCCGAGAATTTTGCTGGACGGAACACCGAAGACACACTTCTTAGGGTTCAACTTGAGGTTGATCTTGCGCAGATTCGCAAATGTCTCTTCCACATCTTGTACAAGTGTCGCCCTGTCTTTGGTTTTGACCACTATGTCATCCATATAAGCTTCCATATTTCTATGTAGCTGGGGCTCAAAACCAATCTGGACCGCCCTTGCAAACGTCGAGCCAACACTCTTCAGCCAGAAAGGCATCCGTAAAAAGCAATGCGTGCCACATGGGGTGATGAACGCTGTCTTCTCTTCGTCTTCTCTCACCATGAAGATTTGGTGGTACCCCGAGTAGGCGTCAAGGAATGACAATAGATCACACTCGGCCGTGGAGTCAATAATCTAGTCAATGCGCGGCAATGGGAAAGGGTCCTTGGGACAAGCCTTATTGATATTTGTGTAGTCAATACACAGCCTCCACTTCCCATTCGCCTTGCGCACTACTAATGGATTGGCCAACCACGTCGGATGGAGTACCCCTCTCACCAAGCCTGCCACTTCCAGCTTCCTGATCTCCTCCATAATGAACTCCTACCATTCCAAAGCTTGCTTCCTGACCTTCTGCTTGACGGGTCGCGCATGAGGACAGACAACAAGATGGTGCTCAATCACCTCCCTGGGAACCCCGTGGATGTCGGATGCTTGCCATGCAAACACGTCGACATTCGCCCATAGGAAGGTGACGAGCGTGCTTTCCTATTTGCTGTCCAGGGTGGAGCTTATGGTGAAAGCCCCTCCCATGCCATCCTCCTCGACGGACACCCTCTTTGTCTCTGGTGGTGCAGCTCTGGATTTCTTGCTCCTGCCGGTGGAGCTCTCTGGCACGTCCTCGACGGGAGCACAACACTCCGAAGAGGTGCGCTTGCCGGAGTGGGTGCGAGAGGTCTTGCCGGTCTTCTTCCCTGCGAGGGCTCCAGCGGTAGGAGCGAGTGCCTTGGGGGCAGTCGCTGCAACTGCTTCCCGGTAGAGTTGGTCGGTGCATATCAGTGCATCCTTCTTGTCGGAGGGGACGGTGATGATGGTCATCAGCCCCGGCATCTTCAGCGTGTTGTAGGCGTAATGCGACACCGCCATAAACTTGGCTAGTGCCGGGAGGCCGAGAATCCCGTTGTAGGGCAAGGGGATCTCAGCTACATCGAAAACAATCCTCTCCATCCTGTAGTTTAACTCGCCTCCAAACGTCAAGGGCAGCGTGACCTTACCCTTCGGCTGACTCCTCCCTGGGTTGACCCCTTGAAATGTGCCCGTCTCTTCGAGGTTTCAATCAGGAATCTGCAACCTTTTGATCACAACGGGCGAGATCAAGTTCAGGCCGGCCCCCCCATCAACTAGCATCTTCGTCACCTTGAGGTTGCGTATTGTTGGCGAGACCAACAATGACAAACACCCGACCGCAGTCGTGCGGTCAAGGTGGTCCTCGACGTCGAAAATGATAAGCGTGCTGGAGCATTTCAGTGGCCTCTGAGCATCGAGGGATGGTACCGTTGCTGTAATCTCACGCACCCACTGCTTGAGTTGGCGGTGAGAAGTGTGCAACGAGGCGCCACCATCAACGCACATGGCCTCCGTAGCCTTCTGGAACTCGTGCTCGCCGGACTCGTCATCTTCGTCATGATCATCATCTTCTTGCTTCTTGTCGTGGCCCCGAGCGGGCCTCTCTTACTGATTATCCTTTTCGCGGCAGCCTCCTTGCCACCACGCTTCTTGCTAGACCCTCGACACCATCCTGGCCCTTCTCCTTGTCCTGCCTCTCATACTCGGCTTTTTGCTTCTCAGCAAGCAGCTCGACTTGCCGGCAGTTCTGGAGGTCGTGGCCCTTGGTGCAGTGGATCTTGCAATATTGCTTGTCGGAGCCTCCCGGCTTGTCGGCAGCCGCCAAGGCTCAGCAAGCGGCGCACCCGGCAATTTCCTTGCCAGGGTCGTCTGCCTTGGCCTTCTTGGCAGCGCCGGTGTCCTCGGATCCCTCGACGACAAGCACGGTCTTGCCCTTGCGCTTCCTGTTGCGCCGCCGACCCGTTATCGTTGGGGTGGCCGCGTCTTCGTCTATGGAGTCGGTTTTCGCGTCGGCGTCCTCACTGGGGTAGTTCCTCCCCTCTTCCGCTCGAGCGCACCTATCGGCCAGAACATAAAGTTCGGCCACATCTTTGACCTTGTTCATCGCCAGCTCTTCACGCATCCTGCGGTTGCGCACATTCTGATGGAATGCGCTGATCACAGTGGCGGGATGAACATCTGGGATGTTGTACTGCACTCGGATGAACCTCTGTATGTACTTGTGCAGGGTTTCACCTTCCTTCTGGGGGATGATATGCAAATCGCTTGCCTGGCCATGAGCTTGGTGGCCTCCGGTAAAGGCGCCAATGAACTCATGGCACAAGTCCGACCAAGAAGAAATGGAATCCGCCGGCAAGTGCATCAACCATGACATGACATTGGGTTTGAGTGCCAGCGGGAAGTAATCGGCAAGCACCTTGTCATCGCGGGCTCCAGCAGCTTGCATCGCATGGTGTAGATGCTGAGGAACTTTGACCGGTGGGTCTTGCCATTGTACTTCTCGCCAACGTCTGGCTTGAATGTGCGGTGGGAGGGCCACTGGAACTGCCGTAGCTCACGGGTAAAGGCCGGGCAACCCACCTCATAGGGTAGGTCACCAGAGCCCCCCGGTGCTGGGTGGTCCATAGTGGGCCCCGCCCGCCTATCTGACTGGTGGCGTGCATCGCTCTGACGTTCGATGGTGGTTCAAGCGTCTTCACGGGCTCGCTCCCGAAGAACTTGGCGCTGATCGCGGTGGGTCCGTGGGTCGGATGACGCTATGGAAATGTTATCACAAGCGTCGTCACGACTGATCGACACCCGCGGTGGCTCGCGTGGAGGAGGAGAGTGCACCGTGGCCGCAGCGCCCTCGACCCTTCCACCACTAGCATGCGGTGGCTCGACGGAGCGCCGGCCAGAGGGCCCCACCGGTCGTGGTTCATCTTTGTTTGCAACTCTGACGAGGCTTCATATGGTGGCTCTCCACTCATCGAGTTTCTCCGTAGCAGGAGGAAAGTCGAGGAGCAACTTCGCGCGTGCCAAAGCTTCTGCTGGCGTGGGTGGTGGCTAAAGCTGCATGGACCGTGATGCGATCCGACTTCTAACCACGTTAGAAGGAGCTCGATCATGGCCTGGCGGCTGCATGCAATTTTCGCCAGCGCCTCGGCATGCGTGCTGGCCATCTACGCCCCGCGAGTGATGCACGAGACTCTTCCCATGACGGTGCCTAGGGTCGCCAGCATGGTGACGCTGCTCGTTGCGCACAACCTGGGAAGAGCACGTCGGGGGCGCCGGCGCCCCGGAAGTCGCCGCGCCGCCCGTGGGTGGCACGACGCCTCCTCTGGAGGGCCCCGCGCCGCCTGCGGGGGGCCTGGCTCCGTCTTTGGATTTGGTGGCGTGTGGCCCATCGTCTCGCGCACGAGCGACCCCGCACGCCAGGCTTTGGCTGCCAGAGCGATGCAGGTGTTCGCGAGCCACGCCTCGGCTTCCGTCCGCGATCGCCCCACCACTCACCCGCACTGGTACGGGCCGTTCGGCCCCCGACGAGCCGAACGCGTGATCGTCTTTTTCTTGGGAGCCATGGCGATGAAGAACTGCTAAACTAACTGCTAGACCGGATTCTCACAACTGCGCACCCCCTACCTGGTGCGCCAGAGATGTCAGTGGGAGACGACACCTATGGGGTCACTGGGTCCCTTCTACGGTTGGCGGGCGCGGGGTTGTGCAAAGAGCGGGTCTGGCGGTCAGCACACGAATCGTTTACCCAGGTTCGGGCCGCGGAGACGCGTAAAACCCTAGTCCTGCTTTGATGTATATGTAGGTGTTCTTATGTTCTTGAACTAGCTGCGGTGGCTCCCTAGTCCAAAAGTTGCGAATCCCCCTTCAGTACGCCTCGGGCCTCCTTTTATAGACAAAAAGGGGTCGCCACAATGGCACACAGGAGGTGGAAAGGTGTACAGGGGCTGAGTCTATCCCTTGGCATCGTCGGACAAACGCATTTACTGCGCTGCTGACATGCCCCTTTTGCTTTATTGGGGCTGGCAAAGAAGCTCGTCCCAGCTATCGTCGCCTCGCCTGGCTCCGACGTGCGTCCAAGCGGATGAGGCGTTGTAGCGCCACGTTGGCTGGCTGCTGGGCTGGCGCGGTGGTGGAGCCTTCATGAAGATCTGCATGTCACCATGTAGGTGCTTGCTGAGTTGGTGTAGAGGCCTTGCGCTACCATGCAGATGCTTGCTCAGCTGGTCGAGCTGGCAGCTGTATGGGAGCGGCGACGGAGTCTTTGGTAGACGCGGGCCTGGCTGCGGCCCCGCAGGCGCCCTCGGCAAGGATCTCACCGAGGGCCCGACAAGGGTCTCGCTGCGGCACGCGGTCGTCCCCGGCAAGGATCTTGCCGGGGGTCTCGTGGATCTCCTTGGAAAGGGTCTCACCAAGGCTCGTCGTCTTCTGGTTTCCATCTGATCTTGTGTGTCTATGATCTCTACAAAGATCTGCATGCCACCACGGAGGTGCCTCCCGAGCCTTGGTTCCAATATGGCATGGGAACCCCTTAGGCTCAAGGGTGGCGCGCTCTGCTAGCGTCAGGCAAGTTGCCCCGGCAAGGATCTTGCTGAGGCTGCGGAAGCCACCCGGCAAGGGTCTTGCCGGGGGAGTCCACCTCGCCCTCTTGCTCTCTTTGCGTCTCTGGTCTTGGCGTTGCTCTGGTCGTCTTGTGCTTCGGCATCCCTCCTCTGCCCTGCTTAGTGTGGCCGTGGGCGCGGCTCTGACTGCCCGTGCACAAGTAAAGGGGTGCAAAAGGAGAGCCCCTACTTTTGTACACCGACAATCACCGTCGCCACGCCGTCGTGCTGATGGAACTCTCTCTCGTCCTCAACTGGATCAAGAGATCGAGGAACGTCATCGAGCTGAACGTGTGCTGAATGCGGAGGTGCTATACAGTCGGTGCTATGATCGGTTGGATCGCAAAGACGTTCGACTACATCAACCGCGTCACTAAACGCTTTCGCTTTCGTTCTATGAGGGTACGTGGACACACTCCCCCCTCTCGTTGCTATGCATGTTCTAGATAGATCTTGCGTGATCGTAGGAATTTTTTTGAAATACTGCGTTCCCCAACAACATCCCCCTACAAGGTTAATTTTTCTTTGGAGCTGCAATACTGTGCTACAAGATGGCGCTCAAAGGGAAGTAAAATATATGAAGATTCAGTATGTATATAGAAAAACATATACACTGTCATCTTCATGCATCATTACTTGGAATAGGGAAATTCAAGTATATATAATAGCACCATTGCTGCTACACAATCCTTTGTGCAAAGATATGTGATGATGTTCACCCTAAAAAACAACCAGTTATCTGAAGTTAGACTGCATGATAGTCGGAGAGAACCAAAGCAATAGGTTGTACTAAAGACTTCTCTAGGGCACCTAACAAATATTTTGTGGCATATTCAGTCTCCTCAGGATGCCTCCCTCAATATTCGATTTCCATTCTAAATTCAAAGTCAGTTTCTCCTATACAGTTTTATGGGATATTCTAGACATTTTCAGTCTTCTAAACAAGTAATGGTGGATTTTGGACTGTACTAATCTTGACTTCGAGCATACCATTAGAAGATGCTTTATGGGACCAAGTAAGGAAGATACTGAATTTAAGAATCCACACCTCGAGACATCTGTTAGCATGCATGAAGTCTATTAGCGTAACAAGAAATTAGCCTAAGACACACTTTCTGATCTTGTGTAGCTGCAGATCAAAGCTCCAATAGCATGGCAGGATGATTAAGTAGCTTTCATGAGTATCATCATGTGAAAGTGAAAATCCATCTCTGCACCTCGAGCTCATCTGCACCCGCTCTGACAAAAAAAATCAAAACAAATACTTGAAAATTTCAAAAAAAAAAATTGTGTGGTAGACAATTTGATGCGTGAGGTCCGCTCCAATTTTCACATCATTTGGACATCTGAAGAGCTCTCAGCAAAGAAGACAAATTGGGGGTCCGTAAAAATGTTTACTGTTCATGAATTGTTTTGGTCCGATTTGTCTTTTTTGCTGAGAGCTCCTCAGATGTCCAAATAACGTGAAATTTGGAGCGGGCCTCACGCATCAAATTGTCTACCACACAAAAAATTTGGAATTTTTTGAATTTGTTTTGAATTTTTTACGAATTGTTTTCTAACCGGGTGAAGATGAGTCTGGGCACCAAAACGCCCCATGTGAAAGTGTTTATCATGTTGGTAGTGGGTATGAAGTTATTGTCTCTGAAAGTGTAATTCACATACATGCATTTCATAGTGCCACTGAATAATATTGTATTGTTTTCGTATTAACGCGACTATTTGTTTGCTAATATCCAGATTTCACACTGACACACCCAGCTAGGTGGTATAATCTCCATGTTATGCCTAAAGTTTTCCATTTTGCTCACCTAGGATTGACGACATAAAGATGCATGCTGATTAGTTCAATTTTGCTCACCTTTGTTTGAGGATATAAAGGCACATGGTGATCTGTTCCATTTTGCTCACCTAAGATTCACGATATAAAGGCAGTTAAGTGTTATCTCTTGGCCTCTACTACTTTGAGTTGTTGTTTAAATGAACTTGTCATAGGATCTTGGATACAATGATCTTAAGTTGTAGCCTAGGCCAAGCTTTCACTCAAAAAGTGACAGAAGTACACTTTATATGCATGGAAGAACAATGTATTCCATGTTGTACAATCAGAAAGAACAATATGTATAATTAGTATAGTTTGAATTAGCATAAATTAACAAAGAATGACATTATTTATAGGAAAGATCCACCGCAGTATGTATCCCCCTAAATTTATTGCGATGCATGCAAGATAAAGTATATTGATTGGAATAGCATATGTATTTCTTCCAATTTTGATCTGAATAGCCGTGAATATATAGTATTTTGATAGATGCAGATGGTATTTAGCATGCTACTGTGATTCCTCAAACAAGCATCCAAATTTACATGTTCTATCTGAAGTTCCACCATCTATTATCATCAATAATAGTAGAATCTTACATGACTTTTTTTGCCAAATGTATTCCTTTCAGTACATAGACAGTACTGATAAAATTGTACATGACGTACACTGGAAATATCCATAACCTTTGGAGTACTAATTATGCATGTGAAAAGATTCTTACTCGTGCGTACATACCACCTCTACTCCTTGTGTCTATTGTAACCACACGAGAAGGGCCACATTAATTGAAAGATGTTTGTGTGCATTCATTTTAACTGAAGAACCTATGAGGGTAACTAAAATTTCAGAACAAGCAAACACTACATCTGTTTCTTTAGTAAAACAGCAGTAGCACCAGGAAGAAACACATACAATCCATATCCCACTACTAGGAAAAGGGCTACTAATGGCGCACCTAATTTGGCCATTAATGGCGCATTAGTAGTGCGTCATTAGTGCCACGTCATTAGTATATTTTACTAATGGCGCACCACTGGTGCGCCATTAGTATCTGGTATACTAATGGCGCACTCCAGATGCGCCATTAGTATATACAACAGTGCGCCATTAGTATGCCTCCCAGGGGGGCATATATACCCAGGTGCTATGGCATACTAATGGCGCACAACAACAGGATGCGCCATTAGTAACTTCGGCATACTAATGGCGCACTGTTTAATGATGCGCCATTAGTATCCTTTGGCATACTAATGGCGCACTATGATGTGATGCGCCATTAGTATGAATATTAGGGTTTTTTTTATTTTCTGTTTTTTGCACAGGTTACAAAATGTATAATTAGACAAAATATAGACAGCACACATCAACAACAGATTCATTGAATACAATAGAAGATTAGTCTCTGAATACAATTCATCATTTTAGTCTCCGAATACAATTCATCATATTAGTCTCCGAATTGAAAAGAACGAACAAAGATAGAACATTATATTACAAGTCTCGAGACCGCGAGTTTGTCTTCACATTACAAGTCGATATCGATCATCTAAACTACCATCACATAGAAGAGAGCTGCTGTCATCATGATGAGCATCATCACGATGAAACTCGTCTTCATCCGGTTCCTCCAACGCTCCCTCCCCTCTCCCGCTAGATAGCGGGCGTATCTAGATTCGGTCTCGGCCCTAGTGGCGTACCCTTTGTAACTGTTACCGCTGAATCGGTGAACCTGTCTCCGACACTCCCCCCAGTCGTCGTAGACTTCGGGAACCTTACCCTTGTACACGACATACCACGGCATCGCTATGCAGTAGCCAAATGAAATGTTAGTACCAATTCACAGACAATACATAAGCAATATATAAGTATGCAACAGAACGATCGGAAGAGAAAAGCAAGACATTAATAGCATCGATTACATCTAAGTTGAACGACTCTCGAAACCAAAGAGACATACTACAAGTTCATTAAAGTTTAATTACAACATGAGCCAATTGATGTTTCAGAACTAGACACAGCATCACTGCTTTCGACTTGACTCAAGGGACCGGAGCGTGGATGAAGCCGCCGTCTATCGTGGGAGTCATGAAACAACACGCATTGTCAGCCTGCATTTGTAGGATTGTGTCGATGTCACTGTTGGACGGTTGATTTCTGAGGTAGAACTGCCCCGAGGTACGAAGGACATCTTGATGGATGATTTCTGCAAACTCCGACTGGATGCGAAAGAATTCTTGTCTGATGTCCGCATCCTGTATTGCCGACATGCTCGCGGCCCAATCTTTGAGTCTACTCGGTAGCAGAAGTTGATGATGGTCACGTACGATCGCCCGCATGTGATGAATGGCGTAGTAGGCACCCTTCTGACCGCCAGGCGGCTGCTTGACGCAGCAGAACATCGTATTGTGGGAGAACACGTGCTTGCCGTACTTACGAATAGGCCTGGTGAAAGTGCCTCCAGATTTGACGTAGTCGGGGAGAACATCATCAAGAACCTTCTTGACATTTGTGTAGTCTACGTTTGACTGACGGTCGGGGTCGAAATACGTGGCCATGGAATATTTGGGGCTTAGGAGGATGAGCGTGCAATGTGTGTCACTGCAGAAAACACGGAATGTTAAAAGTAAAACGATCGAAATCTAAGAATTCATATGTTACGGGGCAGTTGAGGGGAGGACTTACTCGGGAAAGTAAGGCACGAGGAAGTTATCCTTATCTTGGTTTGCCAGAATGACGCCTTCGAGGTAAGAAGTCGCGACTTGCCGGTCCCCAGCGCTGCCCAAGATCTTGGCACGCATGTAGAAGGGGTCGACTATCACGATGTTCGGGGTCTTGTCGCGAATGATCCGCATCTCCATACTCAGCGAAAATAGCCGAACAAAGGTGTAGTGTAGCGGATGAAGGTTCAACATAGCGTGGATGTCATCAAACTGCAGGACGATCATACCCCCGATGGAGTTATCCACAAAGCCCTTGCCCTCTAGCACCTTGGCCGCGAAAACCGGGTATGCCACATCCTTCTCTGCGAGACGCCGCTTCTCCAAAGAAAGAACACTGTCATGCAGACTCCGCATAGCACCGGTTGCAGCATCGAGCATATTTCTCGGTAGCATCGGCCTACCCGCCACATGCACCCTCCTCGAGATATCCTCAGGTGAAGGTGGCCCGTCCTGAGCACGGATCGTACTCGGTGCCAGCTGGCCCGCACCCTTGTTAGTCTTTATTTTGCGTGCCTTCTTCTTCTCCTGTAATGGGACCGAGTTCTGCTCACAGACCGCCTTCTTGAGTGTGTTGGGGCTGATCATATTTCGCACCTCGCCTATCTGAGGCTCGGTGAAGTCGGCAGCTGGAGGCGTCTCCTGAGAGCTGAACTGCAGATGACGCCTGTTGCAACTTGGCTTCTCCGCGGTACCAGCTAGATCGCGCACGTCTTTTGTTGGGTTGGGTTCTTGAGAAGGAGGCCCCATGAAGTCGCCACCGTACCCATGATCGGCAAAGTACTGATCGGCGTTGGCAAATGTATCGTCGTCGTCGTCGTTCTGATCCTGTGCCATATGCATGTTTGGATCCAGTGGCATAGGGATGTCCGGCACCGTTGCGGCGGTCTTGCCATGGGGCCGACTTGGCGCCGGCACGACTGGCGGTGTTGTCTTTGGGTTGGTGTCTCCCGCCCCCAAACGAATCTGGCTCTTCGGCCAAAGCAGGGGCCAGCTCAGGCAGGCGCTGAGGGTCATCACGTCATCATCGTCGGCCCCAACGGGTCGAATCGGAGGTAACAACTCGTCGCAGCCTGGCAACACCCGAACCAGTTGAACCCTAAACAAGTTGGATGGCATCTGGGTACCGTGGAACAAGGGGTTGCCCGGTTGAACGATTTTGCCCTTGGCGACATCGACCAACTCATTGTTCACGAAGTGCAGGAGAGTGCACAGAACGTCGGCGGCGCCCTGCGAAAACATGTAGGGCGTTGGGGATGCCCAGTCAAAGGCAAGGAGATGAAGTCCTCGGCCGAGAGAGGCTTAATTAGTTACCGTGATGATGGCGTCGAGCTCGGCTAATATCGAGGCACCGCCAACGGCGGGCGTGCAGTTGACGGAGGGGCCGCTTGCTGCAGAGGTGCCGGCCGGCGTACACCCGGGTGCATTAAGCTCCCGTGCCGGCGTCAGAGACACCAATGCCGCCTCCGCCGGAGACACCAATGGCCCCGCCATCGCGTTCTGCGAGTTGCTGGCCGTGAAGCTAGGAATCGGGGGCGGCCCCTGTTGGCCGCCCGCAATCCACGCACTAATCCCCTGGATCAAGGTAGGCACAATGGCGGTGATCGTCGCTCCGAGTTGTTGTTGCACTTGCTCTTGGACAATCTCCGGAATCTGCGCCACCTGTGCCCTGAGTTCTTGAACCTCGCGCGCCTGGCTTTCTGAGCTGGTCTTTTTCTCCTTTCGCCCACCAGTGTTATAGTATGACGACCATTTTATCGACAAGCCTTTGCCAGCCACACGACCAGCTGACGTCGGCTTACTGAGCTTATCCTTGTTCTTCATTACATTCAACGCCCTATTTAGAGTGGTGTCCCAAGGGTTGCTCTTAGTCGACCCCGCGCTACTGCTTTCAGTCGCCTGCGGAAGGAATGTGAACCATTTAGAAATTTGGCTTCATTAATTAGAATGCAACCATATGGAGCTAATTACGCGGGGGTGTATTCCTTACCAGAACAAGCTCAAGCGCCCTGGTCTTCGGATCCGTGGTAAGCTCCTTTGTTTTCGGGTCCTTCTTGTACCGGGCCCTGACAAAGTTCCTGGTCTGCTTGTCACCATATTTATCGAAGAGGGGCGGTAGGCCTTGCTCGGCACGGTCCGCCTCCTCCTTGTCCCATATAGGCTCCGCCACTCTGTAACCGCCGGGACCGAGTGTGTGTTCCCCTAAGTTCAGCTCCCGCATTTCTTTCCCCCACTTACTTGATTCGGAGTTTGCGGTGCTCGAGCAATTGATCTTGAAGTCGTTGTAGTCATCTTCAGTGATTGAAGGATTTTCCTCCTTGATCTTCTCATAACTCTCACCTTTCTCGATCATTCTCTTCACATTGCTTTTCCAAGTAGACAGGGCCTTGCTCATCTTCGTGAGGGCAGCATTGTTCACTTTATTCCCTTTGAGGCTTGTGTTTTCAAATCAGCGGGGAACTTGTATCGTTCGTGCAGCTTCGTGAAGAGGAGGTTGCGCAAATTCCCTCGGTCAGGATGCCTCAGGTTCTCGGTGTTGATCGAGACAGTGCTCCGGAGAATGCACCCGAGCTGAAGCGAGTACCCCTTGACTATTCGTTCGGGCGCCGTTGGATTCCCGTCGGAGTCCACTTTAGTAACTTCCTCCTTGAGGGTGCGGAGCACGGTCGGGCGCCGGTCCTTCCGTTGCCTCTTCGGTTGGCTGCCATCTGTGCGTGCGCCGCCATCATCAGTGGTGGCATCCTTGGCGGCACCATCAGTGGTGGCATCAGTGGGGTCATCCTCGGCGGTACCATCAGTGGTCTCAGGATCGGTGGGGAAGGCGGCGTCCTCATACAAGTGAGGTTGTTCCTCCATCTCCTGGGACAGCTCCCAGAATTTCTTGCCGCCCGAACCCCCGGGCTCATCGTTGTTGGCCATGTTTCTCTATAAATAGGAACAAAGTTTGGTCAAAAAGTTGGTTATTGTCAAGGAACAAGATCATGGTCTCATCATTTAGGCTTTGTCGACACCGAGGCATCCTAAAAGCTAAGCTTTTATCATTGAGGGTTTTTCGACGCCGAGGCACCCTAAAAGCCTAAGCTTTCATCATTTCGGTTTTTATTGACACCGAGGCACCCTAAAAGCCATGCATTAGTCACAAGTACGCCGGGGCACTTGATCCTACTTAATTAACTACTAAGATACCCCGGCCCATGCATTAGTCACAAGTACCCCATATGTCCTATTTTTAGCAAAGTCATGCTAAAATTCATGGAAAATTTCAGCATGACCTTTGCTGAAAATAGGACATATGGAGTACCCGAATTTGCCGGAACGGAAGTTAATCGACATTCCAGCAAACTCAAGGGCCTCTCGGGTGGACAAGGCAAAAAAGGCCTCCATCACAACATGGAAAATACATTGGCATGTGAAAAAAGGCCTCCATTGCTTAGGATGCACTGCCACTGAAGCATTGGGTACAAGACTGTTACATGAAAGTAAATGCAGCAGTTGAAGCAGAGATTGGTGTACAAGCAAGAACAGAGCAAGTTCTTCTTATCCTCTGCAATTATAATAGGAGCCAATCAAATGGATAAAAGGAGAATTGGTTCATTGCAGGCAAGACTGAGCTGAAACAATCAAGGGAAGTGATCAGCAACAGTACGAAGGCTCTGCCAGACGGTGCTCTGAGCCGGCTGGACACATACAAGAAACTAGAATGACTCAGTCAGGTCACTATGTGGCTGAGCCTCTTCAGTCCATGGTTTCGCTACTTATAATAAGGCCTGATGTATTGTAGTTTGAGTGTCAACAAGCAATGTGGTGTAAATATCCATGCCACTGCAATCTACAGCAGTGACCCTGCTTGATCTTTTGGTGCATTTGTTACCACATTCCATTTAACTTTTTACTGAAATGTGATTCAGAAACAATGCAGAGTTGCCTCTGTTTAGATGCAATGACCATCTAAGGTGTAATACGTATTTCGTGATTTACTTCATGAGTTAGACCAGAGATATGTTTTTCTTCTTCTATAAACTTGGTCAAACTTTACAGAAGCTGACTTAGAACAAAGCTAACACGTCTTGATTTCAGACATGAGGAACTAGATGATCGGGTTCACAGAAATGAAAC
The DNA here is from genome assembly GCF_002162155.2 of Triticum dicoccoides. Lineage (NCBI taxonomy): Eukaryota > Viridiplantae > Streptophyta > Magnoliopsida > Poales > Poaceae > Triticum > Triticum dicoccoides. The sequence continues at coordinate 306,034,481 of NC_041392.1, read as the reverse complement.
AGGTAGACAACGCCATCATTTACGGCAAACATCACTTACACAGAAATGAACATGATAATTACTTGCACAGAAATGAACATGATAATTTTCTGGACATAATGTCAAGGCTCTGCTCTTGCTCAGGCTGCAGGAAATCCCCAGTCTAGATGCTACAGTTGATTTGATGTATTGAAAAGATATGAACATCTAAAATACCTAAATAAATACTCCCTCGGTAAACTAATATAGGACGTTTTAGAGACTTGTGTAGGGAGTACATACACTAGGGAAACACGGTTGAAGATTTATCAGCTGACGTTAATTTGGTATGGTATTTTCTCACTAAACTTTGGTCAGAGTTCACAAGGTTTGGCTCAGAAGTCAGAACAAAACTGACATGTCATGGAACGGACGGAGTAGATAGTTACATTCACAAAAATGAACCTAGTAAACAAATCATTTACGGTGAACAACGCCCCCCTCTTCACAAACTAGACAAAAAAGACATCAGTTTGAGCATGGCTACAAACTTGCAGCAGCAGCATAGAAACCCGGCGGCCAGCTGTCGACTCAGTTTGCGCTACAGATATATAGCTAAAATTTATCCACAACAAATAAAAAAACAAAATGGAGACCAACATGCCACATGACAATGCACGATCGAAATAATGAGGGAAAAGGCTAGATGCATATCCATCTAGGGTTGCTGCAGGTATAGCAAACTAGCCATATCATATTTGTCGCAGATTTAATCAAATGCATTATTATTTAGTTCTCTTCACATGAAGAGGATGACCAAAGCCTATCAGGATACAAAACTAGGAGGATCACCATCTAGAATTTTTTTTGAAACCGTAGAAACCAATGAATCTCTGCATATCAGAAGAAAAACGAGCCTCTTCTGAAGATAGACATAACAGGGGAACTCAGTTTCATTCCCGAACAAGACCATCGTGTACACCGACTCTACATATGCTTCAATTGAAAAAGGGGGGGCGCGAGAGTAGAAGAGGAGCTCACCGTCCGGTGATGAGGCAGCGGCAGGTCGGCAGCGGCCGGCGTGGAAGAGGAGGCAGAGGCGGGGCATCGTCGAGGAGGGCGGTGAAGAGGGGGGCGCCGGTGTCTCGCCTGGATGCTCTGCACGACGGGGGAGAGGGCGGCGTCCGGCGGCAGTGGGAGGGCAGCAACTTCCGGCAGCTGCTGCTGGTGGGAGCGGGAGGAGGAGCCCGACGAGGTGGACGGGGCGGCGTCCAGGCCGCCGGCAACGAGGGGGAGGAAGGGGAGAGGGAGGCGGCGGGGGCGCGTGGGCGGCTGTGGCGCAGTGGGTCGGGGCAGCGGCGGCGGCGACGCGGTGGAGGGAGGGAGAGGGAACTGGCGAGGGGGAGAGGGAAGGGGGGATCGGGCGAAGGGGGAGAGGGAAGGGGGGATCGGGCACAATACTAATGGCGCACCACCCCTCGGTGCGCCATAAGTACATCCATACTAATGGCGCACCTCACCGTGGTGCGCCATTAGTAGTTTTTTTCTTATAGCAATGGCACAATACTAATGGCGCACCACCCCTCAGTGCGCCATAAGTACATCCATACTAATGGCACACCTCACCGTGGTGCACCATTAGTATTTTTTTATAAGACAGTAATAATTTTTTAAACTTGTTTAAATCATAACAGTAATATATTTTTTATAAGACAGTAACAGTAATATTTTTTTATAAGACAGTAATAATTTTTTAAAAAATATCATCAAACAGTAATGCCGGTGGAGCGGGGGAGGGTGCGCGGGGTGCGGGGGGTCGGCGGCGGCGGTTGAGTAGGGGAGGGGTGCAGGGGGTCGACGGCAGCGGTTGAGTAGGGGAATCGAGGGTGCGGGGGGTCGGCGGTGGACCGGGGGGTGCTCGGTGGGATAGCGATCGAGATGGAGGGGGATCGAGATCGAGTGTCCATGAAATTTAAAAATATTCATGATAGTTCAAAAAGTGCCCATGAAATACAATCGAGAAATAAAGGCTACGATTTAAATACAATTGATCTTAGCTAGCTATCTATTCACAATCTTCTTGCCCTTCTTTTTCGCAAATGGAGTTCTTCTGTGGAACGGACGTCCTTTAGGTAGGGTGGTCCTGCTTCTTCTTGTGGTGTATGCTGCTACTTCATCATCGTGGTCATGTTCGATCCTCGGGTCGCCATACTTGTCGAAGTCTTGCTCATTGGCTACTCCATCCATTCCGATGATCTTCCTTTTGCCTCTCCTCACGACAACATGACTGGGCTTTGACGGGTCGGTAATGAAGAAGCATTGGTCCACTTGGGAAGCCAGTACCCATGGCTCATTTTTCGCGGTGAAGTTTGCGCCCGCGGTCTTGGATTTGGCTTCGGGTATAACCATGGTGGTGAAATACCGGTCTTCTTTTAGGACGCTCTTCGCCCGTCTGACACGGAACATCGGGACCTTCTCTCCAGCGTAGCTCAGCTCCCAGATCTCCTCGATCCTTCCGTAGTATCTGTCCTTGTCGTTACCGGTGTAGGATTCCATCGTTACCCCGGAGTTCTGATAACCATCGCTCTTCATGTCCTTGGCCTCGGTGTAGAATGTGTAGCCGTTGATATCGTACGCCTCATAGGTCATCAGGTTGTGCTCGGCGCCCTGTGACAAGGCGAATATGAGTTGTTCTTCCGCGGAAGAATCCTCATGTAAAGGGTACGACAGAAGCTTCTACTTGAACCAATGCGTGAAACATGAGTTGTGCTCTTTGAGTATATCTCCATCTGTCCTCTGTTGGCCTCGGTCATTGTACGTCTTCTTAATAAAGGTTTTGTGCTCTACCACCCAAGGATCGACCACGTCTATGTGTTGTAGCGCGACTAGGTTTGCTCTTTCAAAGTCGGCGAGTCGACCCTCGAAGTCGACATGCATTTCACGGCGACCCTCACGGTGACCCCATCCAGCGAGCCTGCCGAGGTGCCTGTTGACGGGCAGACCAACGAGGTTCTTGATGCCTAGATAATTCGTGCAGTAGGAGACGCACTCTTCGGTCAGAAAGCCCCTGGCTATGCTTCCCTCTGGACGTGACATGTTGCGAACGTATCCTTTGATGACACCATTCATCCTTTCGAACGGCATCATGCTGTGCAGGAACGTCGGCCCGAGTTGGATGATATCGTCCATGATATGGACCAGCAGATGCACCATAACGTCGAAGAATGCGGGCGGGAAGTACATCTCAAGCTCGCATAGTATCACCACGATCTCTTCCTGTAGCCTTCTGAGTTGCCTCACGCCAAGAGACTTCCGAGAGATGACGTCGAAAAAGTTGCATAGGCCAAATAGGGTTTCACGGACATGCGCGTCCATGATCCCATGGATTGCAACTGGAAGTATCTGCGTCATCAGCACGTGACAGTCGTGAGACTTCATCCCGCTGAACTTCTGCTTCGCTGGGTCTAGGTATCTTCTTATCTTCCCCGTGTAACCGTAAGGAAGTTTTACTCCTACGAGGCAGGTGAAAAACTGCTCGATCTCCTCCTGACTTAGAGTGAAGCACGCGGGAGGGTAGTCATTTCCGGTCTTCTTGGCCTTTTTGCCTTTGCGACGACTTTCCGTGTCCTGCTTCGCCTCATCATCATCATCATCATCATCATCATCATCATCATCATCATCATCATCATATATAGCATGAAGCTCCTGCCTGATGCCCATTGATTTCAAGTCTGCCCTTGCTTTTGGCCCATCTTTGGTCCTCTCTGGCATGTTGAGCAGGGTACCAAGCAGACTCTCGCACACGTTCTTCGTGATATGCATGACATCAAGGCTGTGAGGCACACGGTGGATCTTCCAGTACGGCAAGTCCCAGAAAACAGACCTCGTTTTCCATACCTTCAGCAGCGGCTCTGGCGCCTTTCGCTTCTTTCCCGGCTCTGGCGCCTTTTGCTTCTTTTCCGGCAGTGGGCAGTCTTTCCAATTTTTCAACAGCTCGTCTATTTCCTCGCCGCTCCTCGTACGCGGGTGTCCTCGGGGTTCGGTTTCACCATCGAATAGATCCTTGCGTTTTCTCCACGGGTCATCGTCGCGAAGCCACCTTCGATGTCCCATGAACACGGTTTTCGAAGACCCGGGATCTCTATCTAGCTGGCGATACGTTGTGTCATCCATGCACCTGACGCATCCAGAAAATCCGTGGACCACCTGCCCCGCGACATATCCGTAACCGAGATAGTCGTGCACCGTCGTGAGCAGCGCGGCTCTCATAGGGAAATATTCTTTCTCTGCGGCGTCCCACGTATTGGCTGGCGTTTTCCACAGCGTGTCAAGCTCCTCTTTCAGCAGCCCCAGATACAGATTGATGTCGTTCCCTGGTTGTTTCGGTCCTTCAATTAGCATACTCATGTGAATGTACTTCCTCTTCATGCACAACCAGGGGGGAAGGTTGTACATCCACACAAACACAGGCCAGGTGCTATGTGTGCTTCTCTGGCTGCCAAACGGATTGACTCCATCGGTGCTCGCGCCCAGCATGATGTTCCTTGGATCGTTCCCAAATTCTAGGTCTTCGAAGTTCAACGCTTGCCACTGGCTCGCATCCTTAGGGTGACTCAGCATCTTGTCTTTTTTATCTATCTCCGGATCATTTGCGTCATCTTCTCGCTTCTTCTCCTCCCTATCCACGTGCCAATGTAGGAACTTTGCTACCTTAGGGTCCGCGAAATACCGCTGCAGACGAGGAGTGATCGGAAAGTACCACACCACTTTTCGAGGAGCTTTCTTCCTCTTCTTGTATCGAGTGACGCCGCACACCGGACATATGGTAGACTCCGCGTGCTCGTCCCGATAAATGATGCAATTGTTCATGCACACATGGTATTTCACGTGCGGTAAATCCAGAGGACACACGATTTTCTTCGCCTCCTCCAAACTGGTCGGGCACTTGTTCCCCTTGGGAAGACGTTCCTGCCAGAATGACATGTTCTCGTTGAAGCATGCGTCAGTCATTTTGTGTTTTACCTTCATCTCCAGAGCCATGAGCGTTACTTTTAGGCGGGTATCCTCGGGCCTGCATCCTTCATACAATGGAGTAACCGCGTCTAACTCAAGTTGATCCATCTTGGCTTTCTCTCGGGCGGCAGCTCTTGCGTTATCCGTCTGCTTGAGAAGCAGCTCTTTAATATGAGGGTCCTGCACCCAGCCCATCGATGGTCCAGCGTCGTCTGCTCCGCCGACATCATCATCTTCATGATCATGCCCGTCGTCTGCTCCGGCATCTTCCTCATCATCATGTACTGCATCTTCTACATGATGACTGTGTACAGCATCACCGTCGTGATCATCTCCTGGGGATTCTTCGTCTTCTCGCCCGCCCGAGCCGCGGTGGTTGTCTTGCTGCCCTTCCTCATTTCTTGCCCGGCCCCCATGGACGACTTCGTAGTCATCTTCATCACCTTGCCACCGATAGCCATCCATAAAACCACGCAAGAGCAGGTGGTCCCGCACCTGCCCGGATTCCGGGTCTGCAATAAGGCTCTTCATCTTGCATCTTCGACACGGACATCCTATCTCCGTCTCGTTCTTTTGAAGCATCTCGGCCTTCGCGGACCTCAAAAACCTATTCACGATGCCTTTGGTCATCATGCAGACCATGGTCGCCTGCGGGGTAGAGCAAAACGATATTTTAGAACCAAGAAAAAATTTGGCATGACTTTCCCTAAAAATAGGACCAAAAAGAATGCTTAATGCCAAAATTCTCGCCGAAACGGAAATGAATCAACATTCCAGCAAAATATTGGCAACTATCGCATTTCAAATACCGGTACACCTCCAAACACAAACACATATGCAACACCACAAACATATGCAACACCACGAACATACATAGATCTAGCTAGGCCATAAAAAGTGCATGTGCACATTGTTGTAGGGAGAACAACATAAATATAGCTTCCCCCCTTACTTACCTATCAAAACAAGGTAATTTAACCACTTAAATTAAATGAATCTATGGTGGAAATGAGGTGAAAAAGAGGAGGCACCCGAGACAAGGAGGAGGTGGAGAGAATGAAGTGGGGAGAAAGTTAGTGTGGGTAGGAGAGGCTGTCCAAAATATTTTGTTGCTGCCCACTTACTAATGGCGCACCAACTCTAAATGCGCCATTAGTAATTCAGGTTACTAATGGCGCACCTTCTGGTGGTGCGCCATTAGTAGTTTCGCAAAAAAAACATACTAATGGCGCACTGTTACGCAGTGCGCCATTACTAGTTTAAACTAGTAATGGCGCACGGTGGAACAGTGCGCCATTAGTAGTTTTGCAAAAAAGGGAATAAAAAATATAATAGAAAAAACAACATTAGTGGCGCACTTCCCGGCAGGTGCGCCATTACTAGTTACAACTAGTAATGGCGCACTGTGTCTGGGTGCGCCATTAGTATGTTTGGACAGGCGCACTAGTTAATTTTTTTTGATACTAATGGCGCACCCTGGGCTAGGTGCGCCATTAGTAGTTTCAACTCTAATGGCGTATCAGAAGGTGGTGCGCCATTAGTATATACTAATGGCGCACCGCTTGTCTGGTGCGCCATTAGTGTCAATCCCATCTATAGCCCTTTTTCTAGTAGTGTCCATACCTCTCTCTTAGTATCGGTGCTCGATGCTCGGAGATGCAAGCGACATAACGTGGCAGGGAGTGGAGGGGAGGGGTGATATCATGATTGAGAGAATGGGAGGGGATGGTGAGCATGGAGGGGAGGGAAGGAGGCGGCGGAGAAGCCGTGTCGGGGAGAGGTGGCGGCGACGACCTATGTTGGGGGAGTGAGGTGTGAGTGAGGCTTGCGCCTGTGCGGTGAGAGAGTGAGAGGGGTAAGTTTTATTTTTCTTTTTAGAATAATTTTTGCTCCCGCCGCAGTCGCCCACATTGGTTAAATTTATGTTCAAACTTAAATCTCAAAAAGCGCGGGTGCACTACATTATGAAATGGAGGGAGTAAGAAGAAAAGGAGAGGCTGGCTACATTTCATTTATAGAAAAAATCGATTGTTTCTTAATATAATAAAAGGAAATCAATTGTTTTCTCTAGAGAATGTAGCATATTTTTTTCTCCTGTAATATTACATACCCTAAATACTCCTTCAGTTTCTAAATATAAGCCCTTTTAAAGATTTCAATACAGACTATGTAGATTCACTCATTTTGCTTCATATGTAGTCCGTATTGAAATCTCTAAAATGTCTTATATTTAGGGATAGAGGAAGTAGTAAATTCCTGAGAATAAACATAGAAAAGTAGGTGATACTATGATTAATTAAAATTTGAATGCCACTCTATTAAAAAGCACTATGACACTCACTCGCTTAAAACCAGACACCGCTCATTTATAGCAGCTGAACAATGAATATATAATTCACATATGTGATTTTTATAATACATTTTTATATTTTTCTGCTTTCGGGTTATATAAAAACTGATGGATTTGGATGAAGTTTTAAAAACATCATCAAATTACTTTTTTTATCAACTTGTGTTGCAATTTAAGTGGAATTCATTTATTAGTGACTATCTTTTCTATACACATGAAATTTAACATGCATTATGTTCATATATATATAACTCTAGCAAAATATTTTAAGGAAAACGTTTTTTAACGGAATGATTTCCTCGCTGCTTAAACCGCTCTCGACGTACGACAAGTGTCTGGCCCCACGCACCGCTTCCATTCTCTTATCTCCCGAAGCTGCTCGTCCCCTGTTCGTCTTCCTCCCCCGATCCAATCCCCTCCATGCTCTCTTTCTCTCCACCACCCGTCCTCCATTTCATCTTCTTCTCCAATGGCCCTGTCGCTAGCCCTATGCCCCTCCTCTTGTCCATGCGTGCTGCTCCCCCCTCCCAGTTGCAATCCATGGGGGATCTCCGCCATTGCTGCAAATAAAGGAGAGCTGCACAACACCTAGGTACGATGTGCCAGCTCCGGTGCTCCAGCGCGGCCAGTGTTGCCGTTGCGAGCACGTCGGATGCAACGCCGCCGGTGCTGCCGAGGAGGCGTGCCTTAACCAGTGGATCTTGTCGGCGATGGGGATGCTTTCCAATGCAGCGCACATGATGTTGCGCGTGTCCTCACAGATCTTGGCAGACGACGGAGTTGCAATACAACACGCCAGTGGGCGACGGATCTGCTGTAGCAAAAGGGCATCTCTCCCTCCACTCCCGCTGCCATGGAGCTTTTATAACGCCGCCGGTGCTGCCATGAGCATCGATCATACGTTGCATTGGAGCTTCATCGGAGCCATCTGTGCTACGTTCGAGCTCTGCCAGAGTTGCATTGGAGCTCCGCCGGACGCCGTCGGTGCTGCGTCGGAGCTTTGCCGGACGTCGTGGGTGCTGCGTTGGAGCTCTGCCGGAGTTGCATTGGAGCTTCACCGGACGCCGTCGATGCTGCATCGGAGCTCCGCCGGACGTCATGAGTGCTGCATTGGAGCTCTGCCGGAGTTGCATTGGAGCTTCGCCGGACGTCGGCGGTGTTGCGTCGGAGCTCTGCCGGACATCGTGGGTGCTGCGATGGAGCTCTGCTGGAGTTGCATTGTAGCTTCACCGGACGTCATCAGGGCTGCGTTGAAGTTTCGCCGGACGCGCGGTGGTGCGCCATGAGAACTGCGGTGGAGGTTCTGCCGAGGTGCAACAACGCTACGTCAAAGCAGTCGCGGGCCTTACTACTTCCGTGGCGTCGCTGTGATTCAATGGCACCAACGCACTGATCGAATGGCTACCCAGCCGGATGATTTCTCTAAGAAATCATCCGGCTGATTCGTAACAACCGCCTATTTTAAATGCCCGTGGCAATGCACGAGCATTCTACTAGTACATGTATGTAGCTGGAAAAACTTGTTAGGTTCACCAGAGGAAAATCCTATTTGACGCTCTCTGCGTGAAAGAGTCGGACAATCACACAGGCGCGCGATAACTTGGGCCGGCCCATCAACTACTGTGCGCATCACTTGCAGTTCCGATTTTGCGAAACTCCTAAAAGGTCCCCAACCGTTTTTTCTGGTTTTGGGGAACGTCTAAAAGGTTTCTCATACTGTTTTCTTTAATTTTTTTATTTCTCTTTTCGTTTCTCTTTTTGTTTCTGTTTATTTTTTTCCTTTCTTCTTTGTTTTCGTTTTTCTCTTTTCCAAAAGACGTTGGGATTTACAAATTCATTTTTTTTCGAAAGTAAGAAAACGTTTGCATTTTAAAATAGTTTGTCCATAAAATCCAAAAATTTGTTACCAAATTTTAAAAATGTTCTCGTTCAAAAATTTGGTCACAAATCCCATTTTTTCTAAATTTCAAAAAATGTTCTCATTTCGGAAAATTGTTCACAGATTTAAAAAATGTTCTGGTATTTCAAAAAGTGTTCCAATTTTTCAAAGATTGTTCATGTTTATTTTTTTCTCATTTTTAAAAAATTGTTCATAATTTCAAAAAAGTAGTGTTTTAACAAAAAAATTCTTGCATTTCAAAAATATTCATATTTTTTCTGGGTTTCTAAAAGTATTCAGAGTTTAAAAAAATATATTCCAATTTCAATAAATGTATGGAGTTACAAAATTTGTTCATGTTTTAAAAAATTGTCGGTGTTTTCAATAAATGTTCTGAATGTTAATTCTTTATCTCATTTTTATAATTTGTTTAGAATTTCGAAATTTGTTCTAATTTTTCAAAGATTTTAGTGTTATCAATAAAAAATTCCCATTATTAAGAAATTGTTCATAGATGAAAAGATAGCCGCGTATTAAAAACAGTTAAAAAATTCATAAAGCCCAAAAAATGCTGAAGTTCAAAAAATGTCCCCATTTAGATAATTTGCTCACAAATTCAAAAAATGTTCTGCTATTTCAAAAAGTATTCCAATTTTTCAGAGTTTGTTCTTATTTAAAAATGTTCTCATTTTAAGAAAAATTGTTCACATATTCAAAAAATAGTCTATTAACAAAATGTTTCTTGCATTTAAAAAAGATTCATGTTTTTTTCCAGGTTTTCAAAGAAAAGCAGAGTTTAGATAAATAATATTATTTCAATAAATGTATGGAATTACAAAATTTGTTCACGTTTTGAAGAATTCAGAGTTAAAAAAAATGTTGGTGTTTACAAAAAACTGTTCTGAATGTTAATTCTTTATCTCATTTTTCATAATTTGTTTATAATTTCAAAACGTGTTCTAATTTTTCAAAGATTTTTAGTGTTTTCAATAAAAATTCTCATTATTAAGAAATTGTTCATAGATCAAAAGATGTTCACATATTCAAAAGATAGCTATGCATTGAAAAATTGTTCGCGGATTTCAAAATATGTTCTATTTTCTAATTTTGTTTGGATTTCTCCAAAAAATTGTTTAGTCATTCAAAAAATGTTCGCTTCTAAAACAAGTACACCTACGTTCACTACGCTCACTAATTCTGGTCTGGTTCTGTTTCGCTACAGTAGCCCAGTCCCTTGTAGTTCTTTAATTTATAGGCCGCCTTACAGGTAGCAGTACTAGCGTAGTGGGATGGCAACGAGCACGGGAACGCAAGCAGTCGATCTGACTGGGATGTTTCCTGTGCGTCGCGCCAACAATTTGACGCAAAGAGCGCCAAATAGGGGCTCCCTTCACCTGAACCCAATGATACTATGCTGGCTCCGCCCCTGGGCCGGCTTGACGTAGCTGTGCTGCGACGGTGGTGTGCGTTGGATGCCGAAGCAGGAGTTGGACGACCTTTACGTCGGGCGGGCTTGGCCCTTTACTGGCGGATGAAGATGGATGGTACCATCCAACGATGGGATCGGGGTGGTTGTGCCCTGCTGCTGGCCGTGGTGGTCGCCGCCCTCTAACTCAGTTTCCATGACTGTGAGCTGCATCTGCTTCTCCTGGTCGCCGTCCTCGCGCAAGCTATGATCATCATCGGCAAGGTCCATGGCGTCCGAGCGGCTGGATGCGCCGGCGACGGCGAGGACAGTGAGCAGCTGGAGGCGCTGGCGGCGGCGACTAGCAAGGGCCGAGGAGACGAGATGAGACGAGATGAGGAGGATATCAATCTCCGTCCATCTGGATATGGGACGTGATCAGCGTATTCATTATTCACCATCACCAAATCATGTTAATCTCGCGGAGAAAAAGAGATATATGGATTTTTTTTTTAGAATCGAGAGATATATGGATTGGTTCTGTCATTCCACGTACGTGCCTTTGCCTACGTGGGCTATTCATGTAGTCATGTATCTGGTGGGTAGTGGGCTACGGGATTAGACTGATTTTTGAGAAGTTAATTAGACAAATGAATATTTAAGGTCCATTCAATAAATTTTAAGTGGGTATACGAGTACACGGGTATGGATTATGCTATCCCATACCCATACCCACTCTATCCGATGTGTTTATTTTTTCCTATTTATATATTCATGGGCAATCTTTTATCCCATGCCCTTGCTCTAATAGGGTTTTTACCCGCCAGGTACGCGGGTAATAGGTAGCCATTGCCATCTCTAGTTGAAACTGTTGGGGAACGTTGCATGGGAAACAAAAATTTTCCTACGCTCACCAAGACCAATCTAGGAGATGAACATCTACCAGAGGAGAGACTGCATCTGCATACCCTTGTAGATCGCTAAGCGGAAGCGTTAAGAAACACGGTTGATGTAGTCGAACGTTTTCATGATTCAATCACGATCCGTCCTACGAACTCTCGACTAAGTGCCGAACGAACGGCACCTCCTCGTTCAGCACACGTGCGACTCGATGACGTCTCCTCCTTCTTGATCCAGCAAGAGAGGGAGAAGAAGTAGATGGGATCTCAACCAGCATGACGGCGTGGTGGAGATGGTGGTGGAGCAATCCCAACAGAGTTTTGCCAAGCATTACCGCAGATACGATCTGAAGAGAAAACAGAGTAATGGGAAAGGTAGGGCGTGGGAATTGGTGTGCACAACCCCCCACGACCCTCCCCACTAAATATAGGGGTGTGGGAGGCCTAGGGGCGCAACCCTAGCCCCTCCTCCAAGGAGGGGAGGCGTCCAAGGGGGAGGAGTGCCCTCCAAGTCAAGTGGAAGGCCCTTCCCCTTAGGGTTTCCCTTCCCCTAGGCGCATGGGCCTCTTTGGGGCTGGTGCCCCTAGCCCAATAAGGCTAGGACCCCCCTAAAGCCCATGCACGCCCTAGGTGCTGGAGGGACCCTTCCGGACTCCTCTGAAACCCTCCGAAACCTTCTAGAACCTTTCGGAAGCTTCCCGATACAATCCCAGTAAAACCCAAAACTTTTCTGGTAGCCAAAATATGACTCCCATATATAAATCTTTACCTCCGGACCATTCCGGAGCTCCTCGGGACATCCGGGATCTCACCAAGGACTTCAAACAACATTCGGTCACCAACGTGAATATTCCAATACTACACTAGCGTCCGGGATCTCATCAAAGACTCCGAACAACATTCGGTCACCAACGTGAATATCTCAATACTACACTAGCGTCATCGAACGTTTAGCATGCGGACCCTACGGGTTCGAGAATCATGTGGACATGACTGAGACACCTCTTCGGTCAATAACCAATACTGGAACCGAGATGACCATATTGGTTCTCACATATTCCACTAAGATCTTTATCGGTCGAACCACAATGCCAAGGATTCAATCAATCCCGTATGCAGTTTTAGTGTGAGGACTTAGTCGTGGAGCCATCGCGTTGAGGTTAGATTAAAGGGGTTAATCAGGACAAAGGACACGGGGAGTTTATACTGGTTCGGCCCCTTACGATGAAGGTAAAAGCCTAGTCCAGTTTGTAGTTGGTATTGCTAGGGTTTTGATGAGCAGGGAGCGAATACGCTTGACTCGGCTCTCGATCTGTTCTCTCTTGTCCTCAGCCGCCGCTAGGTCGTCCCCTTATATACACAGGTTGACACCCTGCGGCCCTCAGAGTCCCGACCGGCTTATACAACGTATCCGGCTTGGTGACCTTTCACATATGCCTTATAATACAAGTTTACATACATGGCGGTTTATACTCATGGGCCTTAAGCCACCTTCAGGCCTGGGCCCTCTACTAAGCCTATCTATGAATCGCCATGTGACCTTGGGTTTCATTGTGTTGAATCTTCATAGGGTTGACCCGGCCCCTCCTGGGTAGGTCATACCTAATAGTCATATCCCCAACACTAGGCCCCAGGTTGATTTGGACTCGTTCATGTCAACACTAGGCCCCTCCTGGGCAGGTCATACCTAATAGTCATATCCCCAACACTAGGCCCCAGGTTTACATACATGGCGGTTTATACTCATGGGCCTTAAGCCACCTTCAGGCCTGGGCCCTCTACTAAGCCTATCTATGAATCGCCATGTGACCTTGGGTTTCATTGTGTTGAATCTTCATAGGGTTGACCCGGCCCCTCCTGGGCAGGTCATACCTAATAGTCATATCCCCAACACTAGGCCCCAGGTTGATTTGGACTCGTTCATGTCAACCTTCAAGACTTAGAAAAATCCTTCCATTCCCGCTGTGACAACCTTGTAACTCGCCATGACATCATCTCCAAGATTTTCGGAAACCCGCCACGACGTCATCTTTAACAGATCTTTATCTTAATGTCTTCCCGAAAATCGAGGCATCCAATTAGCTAGATAACTATCATTTGGCCTCCTCGTCTTTCGCGCCTGCCTGTTTCCTGTCTCCTTATAAATAGGACCCGAAAGCCATCTTCCATTCTTCTCCTTCTTCTTTCTTCCTCCTTGCGCCGCGACGTCCCGTACAAGCCTCGTCGCCGTCGACCTCCTTCTCAACCTCAACTCCGGCAGCTGCATCGCCCTGAGCAGACCAGAGAACTGCGGCGCTACTCCGCTATTCTACCAGCTCCAGTAAGCCTTTCTTTGTTCATCACCAATCTTTCGTTAGGGTTTCATCGGTGTTCATCCTTGTTCATCATCATCCTTCCTTTCCTTTGTTTAGATCCACGTATTAGATCCAAAAAATATGGAAAGCTTGCGCGACGGTAGTTTAGCACTCGTTTTAATACTAGATCACATCCCCATCATGACAGATCTCCTCTAGGGCTTCTCTGTTTTCCTCCGTCGCCTTTTGTAAACGAATTTATCCTTTTTTTTGTAAACAGCGGTAGATCCAAATTTGTAACCTCCATCTGCGGAACTTGTTTGTCTTAGTACTTAGCCAATATTGCTTCCGGCAACTCTTTGAACATCTTTAGTCACGACGGCTTACCCTGCCGTCTTATCTTTTCTTTATATATCATTAGCCCTTGCTTAAGCCGCCATTATACACTGTAATTGTTTAACTTGCAATCCCATCAAATGATTTGAACCAGTCAATTATTTTTTCTTTTTAGACTGTCCTTTCACCATGCCGCCAAAGACGGTGCACCTGGGTTCCTTCCACAGTCACCGAGAGTACCTTGAAGGACTTTGTCACTGTTGGATACTTACCGGAAAAAAGTGTCATGTCTTACCGCGCTCCTGAGCCAGCTGAAGAGAGACCTCAGCCGAAGGATGGTGAAATTATTGTTTTTACTGATCACATGAACCAGGGCTTCTCACCGCCCGGCTCAAAATTCTTTAGAGATGTTCTGCATTTTTTCAAGCTTCATCCGCAGGATATCGGACCCAATTCCATATCAAATATCTGCAACTTCCAAGTTTTCTGCGAGGTTTATCTTCAAGAAGAACCTATTGTGGAGCTTTTTCGAGAATATTTCTACCTGAACCGCCAGAACGAATACACCAACGGTCCCAGCTTAGAACTTGGCGGGATTTCGATTCAACGCAGATGGGATGCCATCTTCCCTCTTGTAGTTCTGCCAAGCCATCCTAAGGACTGGAATCAAACATGGTTTTATTGCAAGGATTCCTCACCGTCTGATGAAAATCCAATGCCGGGTTATCGTGTTGATCGTCTTGACGCCAAATATCAACTTCCTGATAAGCTTTCTGCCGCCAAACGCAAGAAACTTGTCCCTACAATCAAAAAAGTTCAAGCCTTACATGGAAACGACTTAACTAGAGTTGACTTGATCCGCTGTTGGGTCGCATGGCGGATCATCCCTCTGAGCCGCCGATCAGGTTTGATGTGTAACTACTCCGGAGGAATAGATGATCCATTACGTCATAGTTCCCTGCGTCTGACCGAAGAAACCATTGTGGAAATGGCAACCACTCTTGTCAACATCAAGTATGAAGACTACAACATAGTAGGGTTGAATCCTTTCTGCAAGCTTAACCCGGCGCCAGAGGTAAATCCTTTGACTTCTTTTTCTTCAGCAGTTTAAGTATTTGCATGAATTTCAACATGTTATCCCTCCACATGCTAAATCTTACTTTTGGAAAGTCAAATATGACCATGAGGCTGCCAAGAAAGCTAGAGCTGCTGTGATAGCCGCCAAGAAAACTGTCAGAAAATCAAAGAAGAAACCAACTGCTTCTGAGTTACTCAAGCTGGATGACACCTCTGAGTCGGAGGTAGCCCTTGACTCTCTTGGCCTATTTTTTAACAATCTTATTGACACTCACTATTGCCAAGATGACACGGGGACCAACCAAGCAGTTGAAGAAGAGGTAAATATTATTTCCTCTGACTCAGAACCTTTAGCAAGGCGGAAACCTCGGCGGGTAACCCAGAAAGTAAGGTTTTCACACCCATTGGCTTATTTAGATCCTCATTTTCTTTTGAAACTACAGCAACATGAGAGCCGCCACCAGACCGAGATTGGTGGAGATGACGATTTACCCTTCGGCTTACTGAAAACACCTCGGAAACGCCAGAATGAGGTTCTTTTTGACCTTCAACCCTTGTATTTGTTCAATAAATTACCTTCATCACTCATTTTTGATTCCATCTTTACAGGAGATTTCCCGTTCTTCTTCTGGCGATTCATCACAAACTCAATTGCCGGCCTTCAAGACCGCCCTCGGGTGAAGATAACTATCCTTCTTATATACCTTTATATATGTATCATTGTACTGACTTGTCTAAATCCTTTTTTAGCGGTCAAGCAAAGCCCAAGAAAGAAAGGTGACAAAGCCGGCTGAGAATCCGAGAACCACTGAACCGGAATAGCCAACCTTCATACTGGAACATCCTGAAGACCTGGAGCAGTCAACTTTTGTGCCCGAACACACTGAACAGCCAGAGGACCCTGCCTACAACATTCAACCGGATTTACTTGAACCGTCTGTGGATGAAACTGCTATTGATACATCAAGTATTGAACTGTCAAGCTCATCAAACCCGCCAAAGAGGCACGGTGACGATGTTTTAATCATTGGCACCAGATTCATTGAACCGGGGAACCCAACTGTCTTGGCAAGACACTCTGCCAAACAAGAAGTTATGGAAAGGCAGAAGGTGAGGTTTGATGTCTCCCATTATGCTCACCTGAGTATTAGTGAAGTGCTATTTGGTTATCTCAATCAAGTGCACTCCAGCCGTCTCAGAAATTGAGATGGTCAAACAGATGCATCAAAAATATGAGGTACTTTATCCGGCTTATATACGTCATATACCCTGCCAGCCTCCAAGTCTTCTGATTATGATAAGATGGAATGATCTGTAGACTTAGAATACCTTAGAAATCTCTGTCTTAGACTCCCTCCAAGTCCGGTTTGCAACTAAACCGGATGCTTATAGTATTTCAATTTGCATGTGTAGCCCCCAAGGGCTACTTTAATCTGCATGAATGAATCGGTCCTACTAATTATTGCATAGAACTGAACCGTATAGCCCTCATGAGCCAGCTGAGACTGACAGCTTATCCGGCTCATTTGTAGAAAAAAGTCAAGCAATATGCATTAGCCCCCAAGTGCCAAGTGTTGTTGCCTGCAAAACACTTGGGACTTTTTAGAAAGAGCCATTTCCTTTGAAAAATTTGCGCTGATAGATATTAGCCTCCAAGTGCCAAGTGTTATTGCTTGCAAAGCACTTGGGACTTGTCTTTTATAATATGCCATGAAACTGAACAATGTCATGCTGTATGCAGGCTGCAACCGCAGAACTGGAATCCCAATTGTCTGAGGCCAAGACCCGACTGGCTACTCAAGAGATGGAAACAAAGAGAGCTGAATCTAAATTCCAATTAAGTGTGTCTGAAGCAGAAAAACTGAAGACCAACTTTACTGCAGAAAAAGAGGCTTGGGCCAATGAGAAGACTGCGTTGACATAGCGCGCTGAGAAGGCTGAGGCGGCTCTGGAAGAGGTGACCGCTGAACTCACCGGTTTAAAAAACCGTGTGTCTCAGATGGTTTCTGCAATCTTCGGTAAATCACTTTGTTACGTACTCAAATTGAGTATTTTCCATTATAAGCCGCTACTTAACTCATTATGTAATCTTTACAGGTCCCAGGAGCAGTAATCTGAGCCGAGATACCATAGTAAAGCTGAAGGCGGTTTACGCTATGGTTGAACAGCTATACACCAGAGCCCAACGGACTCTTGCCACCATCTCCCCCGTGAATCAAGGGCCGACTCTATTAAGTGACATCTTGAATAAGCTATCCATCTTGCCCGCTCAGTTTCAAGAGATCAAGCAATCGTGTGCTAGAGCCGGAGCTGTAACAGCTTTAAGCCGTGCTAAAGCCTGGGTGCCAGAATTAGACCCGACGGATGTAGCTAGTGGGTACCCCAGCCTCAAAGAAGATGGAACGCCTTTCGACCAAGAAGATTTTGCTGCTTGTGTTAAGGAAATTGGTCCTCATGCTACCATCATTGGTGAAGAAACCAACCTCACCAAGTATCAGCCGGGTTTTGATGCAGACAATAAGAAGATGGCGACTCCTTCATATAAAGTGATGGACTTAATCCCGCCGATTCGTAAGCACACTTTTTCCCCTGAGATTGACCCGTCTGGTCTGATTGATGATGAGGCTGAATTCGTTGCTCTTCACGGCTTTGACTGGTCCAAACCCAACTTCCAGACGGTGGAGGATGAACCGGCAAGGGATGAGGTGCAACCATCAAGTCAGCCGGGCCAAGACTCCTGAGTCGGCTCCGATTTATCTTCTGCTATACTGGAGACTAAAAACAGTATCATTTTAGGCTCCAAATGCCTTGTAACAGGATAGCTTCAAACTCTTTTGCTTTGCTATGACATCGTGCATATTTGGCTATTTTATGATACTTCTTTATCCGTCATGTGAGGATACGCAATGTATGCCTGATGATATTATACATCTTGAAGTTGTTCCTTCATACAACAGATAAAAAGTGTCCTCGCGGTTTACCGCTGGACGGATTATACTACCCCAATATCAGGACGTTGATTCTAAGTCACATCGATCTAGCCTGTAACACCTCATATCACTTTGCGGCCTCACGCACGATATTTCCACGGGTGTCGCCTTACCGTGGCCCGGGACCGTTTGCGCCTTTTGGCTCACGTATATGATAGTGTCGCTAGCATCCATATGACAGAGAACCCGTGCCGACATGGCTAGTCGTGAACCCAAGGTGGCACTAACTTACGGGAACATGCATATATGAATCAACATCGAGCATGTCGGTCAGCAGCGTGCGAATCCGGGCTGTAGCACTGGGCTAACAGGACTCCGAATGTCACCGTGTGACATTTCCCCGAAGGGACAGACACAGGAACGAAGTGAATCACATGCCGGCCAGTCAAGTGTTCCGGAGCAGTAGTGCTGGGCTAGTAGGACTCCGGTGAACCGGGCTGTAGCGGACTACTATGGCTCATGGAAGCACAAGACTACATTTCCCCATAAGAGAGGCTACCAAGGATAAACCACTAGGTTGTCGGATCCCACACATACCAAGCATTTCAATCATACACACAATATGCTCGATATGTGCAAATACAACATGGCATCACAACATAACTCTACGACCCAAAGTATTTATTCATCTCCGAGGAGCGAGATATTACAAACATGGGTCTCATGACCCAACAATCATAGCATACAATGCAAAGCACATGCGGAAGCTTAATATGTCTGAGTACAGACATCTACAAATGAAAAAGGCTAAGAAGCCTGACTATCTACCAGATCCTTCCGAGGGCACATGATCATAGCTGAGGTATCAAGCTAACGTCGAAGTCCACGTGAAAGTACTAGCGAGACTGGAGTCTCTCTGCAAAACATAAATTAAGAAAACGTGAGTACAAAAGTACTCAGCAAAACTTACATTAGAACTAGCTACATATGCATCGGTATCAACAAAGGGGGGGGGGTGGAGTTTAACTGCAGCAAGCCAGCTTTGACTCGGTGGCTATCTTAAACTATGACTGCAAGTAACTCTGTTGAGGTGGCGCACACGAGTCCACATATTCACCAATCAATACACCACTAAGGATCCACTCCCGTCTCCCTACGAGAATACCATCCATACCACTCATGCTTATCTTGCGCATTTTAGATTATCCACTTTCACTTGTCTATGAACTGTTATAGGCAACCCAGAAGTCCTTTACCGCGGACACGGCTATTCGAATAGATCATTTTTAACCCTGCAGGGGTGTACTTCTTCACACATGTTTCCACCACTTAGCATCTGCACACGACATGTGCTCGGCAGACTTCAAGCGAAAGCCGACGTGGGTGTAGACCACGACCTGACTAACCGCACAAGTCTCTAGTCCAGGTTTATCGCCTATTCGGGTTCCATACGCAAGGAAATCCGACCGGGGTGTCCTCAACGGCCCGAAACGATGTGTACAGGGTCCTGAGACGCCAAACGGGCGCCCGGCATACCCGGCCACAATGTATCTACCGCATCATAGCCCACCCCTAGGGTCAGCGCTACACACGACCGCCAACACATAACCTACTAACACCAGAAACTAGTTGCAACTCCTGGACAGAGGACGAGAGGGATCAATAAGTCGAGCGGGGTCATATTTCAGGGCCCAATGTGTGGTAGTAGCTGTTTCATGGATCACAAACACAGAACTCAGTTCCTGAGGACGGTTTCAGTGAGACAACCCACCATGTACTCCTACATGGCCTCTCACCGCTACCTTTACCAAATCGTGTTCACACACATAGCTCACACACAGTAGGACATGTTCACACACCTCCGATTCATCCCCGATGAACCAGACCTGACTCGACTCTATGCAATAGCAGGCATGACAAACAAGCATGAATGAGTAGGCACATCAGGGCTCAAACAACTCCTACTCATGCTAGTGGGTTTCATCTATTTACTGTGGCAATGACAAGTCATGCAGAGGATAAGGGGTTCAACTACCGCAACAAGTAAAAGATGAATCATTGTTGTCCTAATGCAGTAAAAGAGAGCAGGAGCGAGAGAGTGGGATTGTATCGGAATGAGCAAGGTGGTTCTGCTTGCCTGGCACTTCTGAAGATATCACTGGGTCTTCATCAGTGTCAACGATCACAGCATCGGTACAACGTCTACGGAGAGGGGACAACCACCGGCAACAGAGAAGAACACAATCAATGCATATGCGTCAATATGATGCATGACCATGACATGGCAATATGCTATGATGTGAGCTAATGCATCTAGTTATGATTTAAATGAAGTTGGTTTGAATATAGGATTCAAATTCCAACTCCACATATGATTATTTAAATGCACTTTATTTGTTTTGTCCAAAACAGAGGACAAACATTATTCAAACATGCATGAAAATGGTACAGATGGATTCCTTGAATTTTTCTGATAATTTTTCATATATAATTTATTTCATTTGGAGTTACGATTGAATTTCTATGATTTTTAGAAGTTTAGGCAATTTTCTGGAATTTTCTGAATTATTTTTAAACCAGAAAATTAATAACTGAGTTAGCATGACGTCATCACTGCGTCAGCAGGTTAACGTGGTCAGCCCAGGTCAAACCTGACCACTGGGCCCCACAAGTCAGTGTCTCAGGTCTAATTGGGTTTTAACTTCAAACTAAACCAAAGATTAACAGGGGCTGGACCCACCTGTCAGTGGCGCAGGGGAAGTCAAATCCCAGTCAACCAGGGTCAAACCCACGGGCTTGGCCCACGGCTCATCGCCGGCGACGACAGAGACAGCGGGGCGGCTCAGAAATACTCCTCTGGCGACCAAAATGGCAGCGGAGAGGCTCTACGTGATGCTGGAGCTCGTCCGCGTCTAGTGCAGCAAGCTGCATCCGCTAGGGTGGCCGGGGCTGAGCGCGGCGTCGACCTCGGCGGCGGCTAGAGTTCGGACGCACTCGGGAACGGGGCTGCGGTGGCCGTGGAGTGGCGTTCTTAGCTCCTACGGCACCTATGCGGCGCGGTGAGCACGTCGGTGTGCTCGGTTGGGAGCTACGACGACTGTGGCCACGGCGGTGAGAAGCTCGGGCGGCGGCGCAGTTCGGTCTCCGGCGGAGCGATGACTACAACGTGCAAACGGAGCGCAAAGGAGGGGGGGGTTCGGGTCAGTGGCTCACGGCGAGTCGGACAAGCAGGTCGGCGAGGTCGGGGAAGCGTCGGAGCGAGCGGGGCGGCGAGGTGGATCTCCGGCGGCCGGAGAAGGGGATGATGGCGATGGCGGCGTTACGGGGCGCTCCCACTGGCTTCCTTCTGTGGAGAAGCGTAGCACGAGGTGGCGGAGCTGCTGGGCATGACAGAGGGGCGAGGGGGTGGCTTTGGTGCCGACTACGGCGAACGGCAGCGAGGATGGCGCTTGGCCATCGCGGGAGAGGGTGAGGGAAAAAGCAAGGGAGGGAGAGATCGATCCGAACGGGTCTGGGGGTTGGCACGGCGCTACGGAAGGCTCAGGGCGCTTCGGGGAAGCAGGAGGTGGCTCGCATGTGGACGCGCGCGGCGAGCACGCGCTTTCGTCCTCCTGGCAGGGGAGGAAGACGACGGGGAGGAGGCTAGTGGGCTGGGCCAGCGAGCTGGGCCGGCCAGGCAAGTGGCCCAGGTAGGTCCTTCTCTCTCTTTCTTTCTTTTATTTCTATTTTTCTTTTGTTCTGTAAGTTTGTGGCATTACTAAAAATATCTAGGCACTTTCAAAAATCACCAAACTGTGCATGCCCAATGTTTAGAATATATCAAACATGGAACATTTTGGTTTGGGATTATTTGGATATTTTAAATATTTTATAGTATTTAAGTGCCCAAATTCAAATACAATACGATTTAATTCAAAAATCCAGAATGGCCTAGAAATATGTGCATGACTTTTGGCAGAGGTTTTCACCTTTAACAAAAATCACGAACTTTTCTCAAGGGCAATTGGGATCATTGAAAATATTTTTTATTGAACCTAGTTGAATTCATTTGGTGCTAGGGTTTCAACAATCCCCATTTCAAGTTTCATGAAATTTAAACATGACGCATGGATGTAAAGCCACTAGTTACAAGCAAACTCTAGGGCTGTGACAACTCACCCCCACTAAACAAGAATCTCGTCCCGAGATTCAAGACGCGAAGTAAGAAGACATAGGGGGCACAAAGCTAATACGATCTTCACGATCCAACTGTCCTTCTCAAAGATGTTGATTCATTGCTTCAATTTGATCTTGACGTCTTTGCTTTCGAGATCTCCATCCAGCACGATGATGGCAGAAAGAAACTCTACAGGAATCGATCTCCTCGAAGATCGAGTACTCAGGATCAACTCAGGGAGTGAGACGTTGAAACATCTCTTGAGCTGAGAGAGAAAACACACATCAGGGGTGATGGAAAGAAGCGGATGACAAGGGTTCAAATTGGTAGACAAAAATTCCACACCTAAGAGGGTGGTGAACGGTGTCAACGTAGCGAGGAGTTAGGTTGCCAAGATACGACAATGAGACACCTTAAGGAAGGTGACTCGCAGAAATATTCCCTTAAGTGGCAAAAAGAATTACTTTTGATCCATAGATCATTGACACTCTCTATACCAACCTAAGGCAATTCACAAACGATCCTTTGACAGAGTTCGAGAGAATGACATACTCGGGCTAGAATGGATGATGTGGACTACCTTGTTGAAGAAAACGCGATGGATGATTTGCTTATCATCGAAAATGGATGGAACCCATGGTAGGACCACTTTGAAGATGATCCTGATTAGTAATTACTGAGAAGGGTAGTCCGTAGTAGGATGACACAATGGCGGTGCAAGCTGGGAACAAAATGCAAATGCTGGGAATGATTCTAGTAATTGGGGAGAACCCCAATAGTAGAGAGAGATTCCACTATTTGAAAGGTTATGGCATAATCGAAGAAACCGGGAACGGACCCCAGCTAATGCCGATGATAAATCCTAGTGCTTGCGCATGCTCTCAAGAACTTGAGCATTTCCGTATTCATCAGGGTTTTACCAATATCCGTGTCAAGGATCCTGGCAACACAACATGCTACCATGATGAATAATGGTGGAAGATGCAGATGCAAAGAAAGATAACACTTTCTCAGATTTCACCTTAGCGAGGCCAAGGGATCAAAATCCGGATGATCGACCGAGAGACATTTAGCGCTCCGCTTCTAATGTTCTCCTTGATGTGCTAGCCTAACCCATTCATTGGAATGGTTTGGTATCTAGAACATCAAGTAGTAGGTCAGACTCCGGGAGCTCAGGAATCCATAAGGAATAACTACTGGAGTAAATCCTACGTAATCCTTATGGGGAGGTGGCCAACTTACTCAATCAAGATACTACAAAAATAGGTCTTCCAGCTCGGTGTGTTGGCCACGACATCCACTTACCGGGTTACATAGAGACCAATATTATAGCTCTTGGGAAAACGTCCCAACCATCACATCTGCCTGAGATTCAGATCTGGTTGGTGTTAGGATATTCCAGACTCATCGAGTCTAGAAACAAAAGTCTGCAACACAAATCGACGAGATGACATTGCGAGATTCTCAAGAAATGGACTATGGTAGTAAGCTCCAAAACATGAGTTGGTTCTGCTAAACACACATGAACACGCTGTCCCAGACAAGCATGACCACATGGTGGTCTTACAATGAAACACTACCCAGTCCTGGTTGGGAACCATCATCAAGGATATCGAAGTCCTTGCATAAGTCATATGATTAGCTCTTATGGAGAACTTCTTCTCCCTGAACAAGTCAATCAATGGCTTGGTGTGCTAGGGATACGTATGGAATGAAGATGATCAGTCTATCAGACCATAGAATACTTCGCACGTGCATGACTGACTTGGGATGATTCCAGAGGAAGCAAAACAAACTTTCCCTGATTCACGGCGGCAACTTACATCAAATGCACGTGAATGAAAGGAAGTCACTTATTTCATCCAAACACATACTTCATGAACGGGGCGTGAAGAAAATGATTATACACAAAGTCATATTCCACAAGTCACGCAGGACAGTGGAGATACAACTATTACAATACTAGTGATACTACTACTAACTCAGACAGCTCCGTAGTAGTCCTCATAGAAGTCACCTCCATAGCCTGGAAGTTCAACGTGATCATCCGGGAACAGACGGTCCTAAGGAGCTTGTGGACCAAAGGGACTAGGATGAGGTCTTGGACCAACAAACGGTGGCCTGCGGGGACCACGGGGAGGGGTGATGCCTCCCACATCACGCCAATCCACCATGTCTGGCAGAGCAGATCTCACATGATACAGATCCCTTGTATCCATACATCTAGCTTGCACCGCAGGTGCAAACCGAGTCAATGTGGCCCAATGATCAGCAGGGTGTTGAATAGCTGCAACATATACGCCGAGGCAACAGAGTACCTCACAGACCGAGTAGTGTGCTTAATCTGGCCCAAAAGGACATCGCGAACGGAAAGAAAAAGGTTTGCAAATGCATCAGACTATGTAGAGACTTGGGATGACTCGGACAGCATAACGGCTGTAAATGCTCGAAATGATTTGAGACATCATGAAAAATGGTGGCATAACCACTCACAACACAATATCAAGGTTCCGAGATCAACTGTCAACACACAGAAGATAGGAGGAACTGAACTGGGACTTGAACTCAACAATCCTAGGAAACTACGGTTTAGCACACGTCATCCTGAGAGATAGAAGAGAAGCCTAGTTCTTAACCCATGCAAAAAAGAAGAGGGTGACTCAGATCAGAAGGCATAGGGTATAAGAAGTAAAAAGAGCCTTACATTCCCTTCCACAATCAATTCCCCTACATAACTAAAGCATTTCTACACACAACTTCGACTTGGATGGCTTGGTAATCCTACAGGCAGTCATGCTCTGATACCAAAGCTATCAGGACCCTGATTCTAAGTCACATCGATCTAGCCTGTAACACCTCATATCACTTTGCGGCCTCACGCACGGTATTTCCACGGGTGTTGCCTTACCATGGCCTGGGACCGTTTGAGCCTTTTGGCTCACGTATATGATAGTGTCGCTAGCATCCATATGACAGAGAACCCGGGCCGACATGGCTAATTGTGAACCCAAAGTGGCACTAACATACGGGAACAAGCATACATGAATCAACATCGAGCATGTCGGTCAGCAGCGTGCGAATCCGGGCTGTAGCACTGGGCTAACAGGACTCCGGATGTCACCGCGTGACATTTCCCCGAAGGGACAGACACAGGAACGAAGTGAATCACATGCCGGCCAGTCAAGTGTTCCGGAGCAGTAGTGCTGGGCTAGCAGGACTCCGGTGAACCGGGTTGTAGCAGACTACTATGGCTCATGGAAGCACAAGACTACATTTCCCCATAAGAGAGGCTACCAAGGATAAACCACTAGGTTGTCGGATCCCACACATACCAAGCATTTCAATCATACACACAATATGCTTGATATGTGGAAATACAACATGGCATCACAACATAACTCTACGACCCAAAGTATTTATTCATTAGGCTCCGAGGAGCGAGATATTACAAACATGGGTCTCATGACCCAACAATCATAGCATACAATGCAAAGCACATGCAGAAGCTTAATATGTCTGAGTACAGACATCTACAAATGAAAAAGGCTAAGAAGCCTGACTATCTACCAGATCCTGCCGAGGGCACAAGATCGTAGCTGAGGTATCAAGCTAACGTCAAAGTCCACGTGAAAGTACTAGCGAGACTGGAGTCTCTCTCCAAAACATAAATTAAGAAAACGTGAGTACAAAAGTACTCAGCAAGACTTACATTAGAACTAGCTACATATGCATTGGTATCAATAAAGGGGGGGTGGAGTTTAACTGCAGCAAGCCAGCTTTGACTCGGTGGCTATCTTAAACTATGACTGCAAGTAACTCTTTTGAGGTGGCGCACACGAGTCCACATATTCACCAATCAATACACCACTAAGGATCCGCTCCCATCTCCCTACGAGAACGCCATCCATAGCACTCATGCTTATCTTGCGCATTTTAGAGTATCCACTTTCACTTGTCTATGAACTGTTATAGGCAACCCAGAAGTCCTTTACCGCGGACACGACTATTCGAATAGATCATTTATAACCCTGCAGGGGTGTACTTCTTCACACATGTTTCCACCACTTAGCGTCTGCACACAACATGTGCTCGGCAGACTTCAAGCGAAAGCCGATGTGGGTGTAGACCATGACCTAACTGTAACGCCCTCGATGCGGCTATATCTCCCACTTGTCGAAGCACGACTTAGAGGCATAACTGCATTGAAAGCAATGTCGCAAGTGAGGTAATCTTCACACAACCCATGTAATACATAAGGGAAAGAGATACATAGTTGGCTTACAATCGCCACTTCACACAATTACATGAATAAAGCATTACATCATCCAAATACAATCAAGGTCCGACTACGGAACCAAAATAAAAGAAGAACCCCAAATGCGACAAGGCCCCCGATCTACCCCAACTGGGCTCCACCACTGATCAACTAGAACGAAACAACACAAAGGAAAAGATCTTCATTGAGCTCCTCCTTGAGCTTGGTTGCGTCATCTGCACGGTCTCATCGGCACCTGCAAGCTGGTTTTGGAAGTATCTGTGAGCCACGGGGACTCAGCAATCTCGCAGCCTCGCGATCAAGACTATTTAAGCTTATGGGTAAGGTAAAGGTATGAGGTGGAGCTGCAGCAAGCGACTAGCATATATGGTGGCTAACATACGCAAATGAGAGCGAGAAGAGAAAGCAAAGCACGGTCGATAAAAGTATGATCAAGAAGTGATCCTAAAACAACCTACGTCAAGCATAACTCCAACACCGTGTTCACTTCTCGGACTCTGCCGGAAAGAGACCATCACGGTTACACATGCAGTTGACTCATTTTAATTAAGTTAAGGTTCAAGTTATCTACAACCGGGCATTAACAAATTCCCATCTGCCCATAACCGCGGGCACGGCTTTCGAAAGTTCAAATCCCTGCAGGGGTGTCCCAACTTAGCCCATCACAAGCTCTCACGGTCAACGAAGGATATTCCTTCTAGCGGGAAGACCCGATCAGACTCGGAATCCCGGTTACAAGACATCCTCGACAATGGTAAAACAAGTCCAGCAACACTGCCCGAATGTGCCGACAAATCCCGATAGGAGCTGCACATATCTCGTTCTCAGGGCACACTCAGATAGGTCAAGGTACGAGTAAAACCAGCCCTCGAGTTTCCCCGAGGTGGCCCCGTAGGCTGCCCGTTTCGGACCAACACTTAGAGAAGCA
>NC_041392.1:305957765-306006485 GCF_002162155.2 Triticum dicoccoides | reverse complement strand
GGGGGGTTAAAATAAAGATGACCCTCGAGAGAGCGACTCCCAAGGGAAAAGTAGGTGGTGGTGAGGCAAATGGTAAAACCAAGGTTGGGCATTGCTGGAGGAGTTTTATTCAAGGTGAACTGTCAAGGGGTTCCCATTATAACCCAACCGCGTAAGGAACGCAAAATCCGGGAACATAACACCGATATGACGGAAACTAGGGCGGCAAGAGTGGAACAAAACACCAGGCATAAGGCCGGGCCCTCCACCCTTTACCAAGTATATAGATGCATTAATTAAATAAGAGATATTGTGATATCCCAACAAGTAAACATATTCCAACAAGGAACAACGTCTCCATGTCCCAACAAGGAACAAACTTCAATCTTCACCTGCAACTAACAACGCTATAAGAGGGGCTGAGCAAAGCGATAACATAGCCAAACAACGGTTTGCTAGGACAAGGTGGGTTAGAGGCTTGGTTCAACAATATGGGAGGCATGACAAGCAAGTGGTAGGTATTGCATCATAGGCATAGCAAAAGAGCGAGCATCTAGCAAGCAAAGATAGAAGTGATTTCGAGGGTATGATCATCTTGCCTAAAATCCCGCAAGGAAGAAGAACGAGTCCAAGAAGAAGACAAACAGACGTAGTCGAACGGATCCTCACAAACACGACGTTATTGGAACTAACCCGAAGAAGCAACACCGGAAAGGAGAAAACAACATAGTAAACAAACATCACATAAGCATGGCATGATGCACAAACAAGTATGATGCATGTCCGGTTTAAATATGCATGGCATGGCAAAGAGCACAAACAAACCTACAAGTTAAGTGGAGCTCAATATGCATCGGGATGCATATTGACAAAACACCACAACAATTATTTGGTTCACTCCCGGTTAGGTACTCAACAATATTAAATGTTGTTTAAACATGGCAAGAGGTGGAGCATAAGTAAACTAAACATTTTAAATGGGGCCGGATATAACAAACAACAAATCCGGTAAATCCCCATATGCGTTAGCAATTTAAAGCAAACAACAATTTTAACCAAACTTGAAGTTGTTATCATGATGCGGATGACATGCAAGTTTTATGCAATTTTTATTAAAAGTTGACAAGAGCATTATGAAGCATTTGTCATCATGGCGGAAACAAAAAGGGGTGCCACGGCAATGAATCCGAAAATGATGCCACAACAACATATCGGTTCCGGAAGCTCACGGGGATACCGGTGCAAAAGGAAATGGGTGCAAGTGTGTCATGCAAGAAGATGGGGTGCTCCCGGATTCCGGGTTTCCACATGATGGCGGCAAGGCAAAAGAGGGGCTTCGTGCAACGAACAACTTGGACACGAAGCAACACACGGTTCAACTCATACATCGCAAGCATTCGTCCATGGGCGTCGTTCTCGGCGGTTATACCTTCGAAGCGTGCATTATCGGAGGGGTTCGAGTTCGATGCAGTGTAGGGGAAGTAGACGTTCTCGGGACGTTGATGGAAGTAGTGGTACTTTTCCGAAGAGGAACTTGATGAGCCCAACATCTCCAAGGCGACGGTAACTTGTAGGGTCGTCCATTACGTGGTACTTAGGTGAATCCACGAGAAACGGTAGGCGTACATGGTTCATCGAGGAACTTGACGTTTCGGCCTGTAGTCGTTCGAGCGTCCGACGGTAATGTTACTCAGTCGTTTCGAAGAGGTACTTGGGGTCATTCGAACTTGCCAGTCCTGTCATCTCGAAGGGGTACTTGACGTTCTTAGCGATTCCGAAGACGACGTAGAGGTACACTTGTTGTAGGGGTACTTGTCGGATCCACGGCGATGGTAGAGGTACAAACATTCTCGCGGTACTTGACGGTCCGGTCTTGGGGTAGATGTACATGGCAAACGTAGTGGTACTCGGCATCTTGTCGAACCCAAGTGACGGTAGTCGTTCATGGCGCTTGTGACCCACGGTATTTCGGACAACGGTAGTCGTACACGTCCGTAGGTGTTCGAGGCCAACGGTAGAGGTACTTGGCGATCTCTGAAACGTCTTGTGGCGGTTCTTGTCTCGGCAGCAAGTCTTGACGGTCCAAAACTCCAGGAACGAAAGTGCAACGAGGCAAAAAAATGCTCGGGGGGGGGGGGTTCTCGTCCATGGCCATGCCAAAACTTCTCACGGATGGCCGCCGACGACGAGGGGAGGCATGAACGGGAGGTGCTCGGGAGGGTGCCATGTACTTGGTGCACCACTGGACTTGGCGATCTTGATGAACTGAAAGGGCATGGAGGAACTTGCACGACTCTGCCTCGGGAGGTCACCGGAGATGAATGGAGGCAGCTCGAGCTGCTGGTCGTAGTACATGGGAGCACCAGAGGATACAAGATGCATGGCAGCAAGGCAAAACAGAACGGAGGTGACGGGCAGAGACCGTGGCGACATGGTCCTTGGGCACCAACAGGGAGGAGGCGAACTCGGGGTCCGGCGCATGGTTGGCGAGGACGTGGTGGCAGGGTCGAGGTACGGGGCTCCGCTGGAAGAAGGAGTGGAGGGGATCGTGGTCTCCGACAGGGCAGGAGCAGAGCAGCAGCTGCGGCGGGACTTGCGCCTCGAAGAAGAGCAGCAGCAGCGGGTGGCTCCAGGAGAGGGCGTAGAGAAGGAGCCCCGGTGGGGTTCCCGTTTGTCTTGGTCGCCGGTCGGCACCGTGTGGAGGAGCAGGGGGAGGAGAGGTGGCCGCGGGAAGGTCAGGGCGGCGATTGGCATCAGCGGACTTCAGGCGGGGCGACGGACGAGGGCGGCTCCTCCAACGGTGCTGCGTCGGGCTCTGGAGGCGCGCGGAGCCGCGGGAGCGAGGGAAATGAGGGAGAGGCCATGGGGATCAAGAGGAGCTGAGCGAGGGGTCGGGACGAAGGTCTCTGGCAGCGTGAGGGAACGAGGAGGAGGTGATGCGGGGGAAGTTGGGGATCGATCGGGAGAGAGTTTCGCTCGGGCCTAGGGTTAGCAGCTTTAGGTGGGCTTGGGGCCGGCCCAGTAGAGAGGAGGGGTCAGCTGGGCCTTAAGGCAAAAGGGCAGGCCTAGCAGGCCTGAGAGGCTGGGCTCTCTCTCCCACTATCTTCTCTAATAAAAAAACAACAGAAAAAGAGGAAGAAAGGGGAAGAAAAGAAAAGGTAGAGACGGAGTTTGGGCACGGGAATAAATTTCCCAGACTCGCAAAAATGCGCATGTTCCAAGAAAAATGGAGTGGGCATTTTTGAAAGTTTAAATTCAAACTCATTTGATTTAAATTCAAATGGTTCAAATAGGAAGTGAGGGTTAGGAAGGTCCAAAAAATGTTCGGATTTTTGGTGGAGCTCCGGAAAAAGATGAAAGAATATATGGCAAGGTTTGAGGAGCAACTCGAAGCAGAAAAGAACTGAGAGTTTTTAAATTGCACGTGTGTTTGCGGTAAATCCAAATAATTGGAATATTTACTATAGCTCTCTAAATATCGAGAGGATATGTTGTAAAGAGAATCATCACGTGAATTCCCTCGGTTTAAATGGATCAAGGATCCATGCCATTTATTTAGTTGAGTTAAGAAAAAGAAATGACATGATGGCATGATGACATGATGCAATGATGAATGCAATGAACCAAACAAAACACACGACGAAACCCGGAAACCCTGGAAGGCATCTGAAGCTCCGGTCTTGGGGCGTTACACTAACTAATCGCACAAGTCTCTAGTCCAGGTTTATCGCCTATTCGGGTTCCATCCGCAACGAAATCCGGTCGGGGTGTCCTCAACGGCCCCAAACGATGTGTACAGGGTCCTGAGACGCCAAACGGGCGCCCGGCATACCCGGCCACAATGTATCTACCGCATCATAGCCCACCCCTAGGGTCAGCGCTACGCACGACCGCCAACACATAACCTACTAACACCAGAAACTAGTTGCAACTCCTGGACAGAGGACAAGAGGGGTCAATAAGTCGAGCGGGGTCATATTTCAGGGCCCAATGTGTGGTAGTAGCAGTTTCATGGATCACAAACACAGAACTCAGTTCCTGAGGACGGTTTTAGTGAGACAACCCACCATGTACTCCTACATGGCCTCTCACCGCTACCTTTACCTAATCGTGTTCACACACTTAGCTCACACACAGTAGGACATGTTCACACACCTTCGATTCATCCCCGATGAACCAGACCTGACTCGACTCTATGCAATAGCAGGCATGCCAAACAAGCATGAATGAGTAGGCACATCAGGGCTCAAACAACTCCTACTCATGCTAGTGGGTTTCATCTATTTACTGTGGCAATGACAGGTCATGCAGAGGATAAGGGGTTCAACTACCGCAGCAAGTAAAAGATGAATCGTTGTTGTCCTAATGCAGTAAAAGAGAGCAGGAGCGAGAGAGTGGGATTGTATCGAAATGAGCAAGGGGGTTCTGCTTGCCTGGCACTTCTGAAGATATCATTGGGTCTTCATCAGTGTCAACGATCACAGCGTCGGTACAACGTCTACCGAGAGGGGACAACCACCGGCAACAGAGAAGAACACAATCAATGCATATGCGTTAATATGATGCATGACCATGACATGGCTATATGCTGTGATTTGAGCTAATGCATCTAGTTATGATTTAAATGAAGTTGGTTTGAATACAGGATTCAAATTCCAACTCCACATATGATTATTTAAATGCCCTTTATTTGTTTTGTCCAAAACAGAGGACAAACATTGTTCAAACAGGCATGAAAATGGTACAGATGGATTCCTTGAATTTTTCTGATAATTTTTCATATATAATTTATTTCATTTGGAGTTACGGTTGAATTTATATGATTTTTAGAAGTTTAGGCAATTTTCTGGAATTTTCTGAATTATTTTGAAACCAGAAATTTAATAACTGAGTCAGCATGACGTCATCACTGTGTCAGCAGGTCAACTTGGTCAGCCCAAGTCAAACCTGACCACTGGGGCCCGCAAGTCAGTGTCTCAGGTCTAATTGGGGTTTAACTTAAAACTAAACCAGAGATTAACAGGGCTGGACCCACCTGTCAGTGGTGCAGGGGAAGTCAAATCCCGGTCAACCGGGGTCAAACCCACGGGCTTGGCCCATGGCTCATCGCCGGCGACGACAGAGATGGTAGGGCGGCTTGGAAATGCTCCTCTGACGACCAAAACGGTGGCGGAGAGGCTCTACGTGATGCTGGAGCTCGTCCGCGTCTAGTGCAGCAAGCGGTAGCAGCTAGGGTGGCCGGGGTTGAGCGCGGCGTCGACCTCGGCGGCGGCCGGAGTTCGGACGCACTCGGGAACGGGGCTGCGGTGGCCATGGAGTGGCGTTCTTAGCTCCTACGGCACCTACGCGGCGCGGTGAGCATGTGGGTGTGCTCGGTTGGGAGCTACGACGACTGTGGCCACGACGGCGAGAAGCTCGGGCGGCGGCGCGGTTCGATCTCCGGTGGAGCGACGGCTACAATGTGCAAACGGAGCGCAAAGGAGGGGGGGTTCGGGTCAGTGGCTCACCATGAGTCGGACGAGCAGGTCGGCGAGGCTGGGGAAGCGTCGGAGCGAGCGGGGCGGCGAGGCGGATCTCCGGCGGCCGGAGAAGGGAATGACGGCGATGGCGGCGTTACGGGGTGCTCCGACTGGCTTCCTTCTGTGGAGAGGCGTAGCGCGAGGTGGCGGAGCTGCTGGGCATGACAGAGGGGCGAGGGGGTGGCTTTGGTGACGACTACGGCGAACGGCGGCGAGGATGGCACTCGGCCATCGCGGGAGAGGGTTAGGGAAAAAGTGATGGAGGGAGAGATCGATCCGAACGGGTCTGGGGGAGGGGGGTGGCGTGGTGCTACGGAAGGCTCAGGGCGCTTCGGGGAAGCAGGAGGTGGCTCGCGCATGGACGCGCGCGGCGAGCACGCGCCTTCGTCCTCCTGGCAGGGGAGGAAGACGATGGGGAGGAGGCCAGTGGGCTGGGCCAGCGAGCTGGGCCGGCCAGGCAAGTGGCCTAGGTAGGTCCTTCTCTCTCTCTCTCTCTCTCTCTCTCTCTCTCTCTCTCTCTTATTTCTATTTTTCTTTTGTTCTGTAAGTTTGTGGCATTACTGAAAATATCTAAGCACTTTCAAAAATCACCAAACTATGCATGCCCAATGTTTAGAATATATCAAACATGGAACATTTTGGTTTGGGATTATTTGGATATTTTAAATATTTTATAGTATTTAAGTGCCCAAATTCAAATACAATAAGATTTAATTCAAAAATCCAGAATGGCCTAGAAATATGTGCATGACTTTTGGTAGAGGTTTTCACCTTTAACAAAAATCACGAACTTTTCTCAAGGGCAATTGGGATCATTGAAAATATTTTTTATTGAACCTAGTTGAATTCATTTGGTGCTAGGGGTTCAACAATCCCCATTTCAAGTTTTATGAAATTTAAACATGATGCATGGATGTAAAGCCACTAGTTACAAGCAAACTCTAGGGCTGTGACACCCAACATGAATTTATCATGATTTATAACCAAAACTGGTGGAAATAATAATCATTATATGCTTAAAAACACATCATACCTGTGATGGTTGATCACACTATTGGTCTACCAAACTAGTGTTGTGAGGATTATAACCCACAACTTAAACCCTCATAATTATCAGATGTTGCCGGTTTATGAACAAAACTGGACCGGGTTTTGTTAAAAACACCGGATATTATACTGGCGACTTATAGTAAAAACCAGGCCGGTTTAATAAACACCGCTGCATTGGAATCATAAAGCATGATAAACAGTATTAAATAAACCTAAAAATAAAGAGGATTTAAAGAGTCATAACTGTGGCATTGTGCCGATCAAGAGGGTTTAAGCTATGGTTCAGATACGACCAAAGCCCCCAAGTGATCATCCTAGTGGCCTTACGCCGATCAAGAGGGTATAAGCTTTGGTTCGAATACGACCAAAGCCCACAAGTGACCATCCTGGTGGCCTTACGCCAATCAAGAGGGTATAAGCTATGGTTCGAATACAACCAAGCCCCCAAGTGATTATCCTGGTGGCCTGACGCCAATCAAGAGGGTTTAAGCTTTGGTTCGAATATGACCAAGCCCCCAAGTGATTATCCTGGTGGCCTGACACCAATCAAGAGGGTTTAAGCTATGGTTTGAATACGACCAAGCCCACAAGTGATATTGTGGGCTGTGCCCAAGGGGTACCTATGTTTCAGCTGTGCTTTTACAACAGACTCTCTTTGGTCCCTTTAACATGGGTAGCAAGCCCCCAAGTATATATATATATATATATATATTCATTGGTTTATAACCGGTTCAAAGGGCAATCATAACTTCAAGCCTGGTGGTAATTATAACCCGGACCCTGAGAACTGGATCCTGGACCGCCACCCGGTCCATGGTTGCCTTGAAAGAAATTTGAGTTTTTGAACTCCTTCATAATGAAATAATCCTTCTAGAGATGAGTAGACAGTCTTTGTCGCGTACCATGCCTTGGGCAGGGCTGATTCAATAGATGCTCAAGATTAATGCCTGATCCTCCGGTCTGTGGGGTGGTCTACCCTTACGACCCTGGCCATTATGTTGTGCATTGGTATTTGCCAGAAAGTCCAAACTATTATCGGCTTTGCGCTTACCATTACCTCCTTGATTCGCCATCGGGTTATGCTGCTGTCCTTTAGCGTTGCTGCTTCTCTTCCCCTTTCCTTCTTTGTCATCCTCAGACTCAGGGTCTTTGGTACTATCAGAGTCAGCATACTTAACCAGAGCCGCCATGAGTGTCCCCATGTCATTGTAGTGACGTTTGAGCCGCCCTAGTTTCTGCTTCAAGGGTGTGAAGCGGCAATTGTTCTCTAACATCAACACAGCTGAGTCGGCATTGATGCGATCCGTCGAGTGCAAGATTGTTGAGACCCGGCGCACCCAATGGGTTGTTGATTCACCTTCTTCTTGAACACAGGCAGCCAGATCCACAATCGACATGGGCTGTTTACACGTATCCTTAAAGTTTTGGATGAACCGGGCTTTTAACTCGGCCCATGACCCGATGGAATTGGTAGGGATCCCCTTCAACTAGGTGTGGGCTGTTCCTTCTAGCATCAGGGGGAAATACTTAGCACACGCAGCCACACTGACATCTAGTAACTCCATGGCCATCTCATAACTCTCAATCCATGCCTCATGACTTAGATCAGCTGTATAGTTTGGCACCTTGTGAGGTCCTTTGAAATACTTGGGCAGACGCTCATTACGTAGATCCGGCACCAAGCATGGTACACCCAAGTTTCTAAAGGTTACACCTGGCTCCACAGAGGTGGTTAGACGAACCAGAGTTGGTTGACGAGCCGCATACTGAGCCGCCAGCTCGGCCTCTCGACGAGCTCTACCTTGATCCACCACGTCTTGAGCATTTGCACCACCGCCCGCCGGGTCATGCCCACGGGGCAGGTTATGGTTCCGCCCACTGCTTGATACAGCCGGTTCATCGAGATGTCTGCTGTAACTCTGGCTCGGGCAAGGGGTAGAATGGACTCGATCACGGCTATAAGAGTAAGCCTACTGCTGAACCAGCGCTGTCTGAAGAAGATCTCTCGCCCTCCATGTCTCAACTGCTGCTGGTGACTCACCTTCAACCAGGATAGCTGCCAACCGAGATGCTGCAGCAATCATGTTATCCAAAGGGTTGGAATAATGACCCGGTGGCATCAGCACGTGCTGCGGTGGGTTATTGTTCTGACGAGGTGGAGCTATTATGCGTGGCTGAACCGGCGTCCCCTTCCTAGGTGCCCCGGCCCGGTTTGCCCCCGCCGGGTTACTAGTTCCTGCTCCTAGCGTGTTAAAAAGATTTCTTGCCTCGTAAACCGATGGCAGACGGGTCTGATGCCTCCTCCTCATGACATCGTTTGAAGCATTCTGATCCAACATGAGCCGGTATGACTCCGCCTGAATCCATTGTGACTGGGCATCCAAAGCGGTCCGCTCTTCGGTCGTCCTGGCACTTTTAGTATTTAACTCCTCCTTGGCCTGTGCTATCTCATCACGCAGTTTTGTGATCACCACATTGTGCTGATCTTGATCTGCCAGGTTAACCACCGTTGTTAACAGCATCGTCAATTTATCCAGCAAATCAGTTAAAGCCTGAGCCGGTGGGCGCTCAGGGCCTCCTGCCCCGGCAGCCGCTGCCGCCCCTGACCCAGAAACTAGCTCCCCCGCAGTTGATGAGTGCTGTACGGGCTATGTACTGGTCATGAAAATTGCAACTCGATTCGGTGGCTCACAACGGTCCAGAATACTGTTGCCATCAGAACAGCCCCCAAGTCGGCCATCTGGCAGTTGATACAAAGACTCCGTCTCACCGATGGATGACTCGACATCAGAATAAACAACGGTCTCTGTTGGAAATATGCCCTAGAGGCAATAATAAAAGTGTTATTATTATATTTCCTTGTTCATGATAATTGTCTTTTATTCATGCTATAACTGTATTATCCGGAAATCGTAATACACGTGTGAATACATAGACCACAATATGTCCCTAGTGAGCCTCTAGTTGACTAGCTCGTTGTGATCAACAGATAGTCATGGTTTCCTGGCTATGGACATTGGATGTCGTTGATAACGGGATCACATCATTAGGAGAATGATGTGATGGACAAGACCCAATCCTAAGCCTAGCACAAAGATCGTGTAGTTCGTTTGCTAGAGCTTTGCCAATGTCAAGTATCTCTTCCTTTGACCATGAGAGCGTGTAACTCCTGGATACCGTAGGAGTGCTTTGGGTGTATCAAACGTCACAACGTAACTGGGTGACTATAAAGGTGCACTACAGGTATCTCTGAAAGTATCTATTGTTTTATGCGGATCGAGACTGGGATTTGTCACTCCGTGTAAACGGAGAGGTATCTCTGGGCCCACTCGGTAGGACATCATCATAATGTGCACAATGTGACCAAGGGGTTGATCACGGGATGATGTGTTACGGAACGAGTAAAGAGACTTGCCGGTAACGAGATTGAACAAGGTATCGGTATACCGACGATCGAATCTCGGGCAAGTAAAATACCGCTAGACAAAGGGAATTGTATACGGGATTGATTGAGTCCTTGACATCGTGGTTCATCCGATGAGATCATCGTGGAACATGTGGGAGCCAACATGGGTATCCAGATCCCGCTGTTGGTTATTGACCGGAGAACATCTCGGTCATGACTACATGTCTCCCGAACCCGTAGGGTCTACACACTTAAGGTTCGATGACGCTAGGGTTATAAAGGAAGTTTGTATGTGGTTACCGAATGTTGTTCGGAGTCCCGGATGAGATCCCGGACGTCACGAGGAGTTCCGGAATGGTCCGGAGGTAAAGATTTATATATAGGAAGTCCTGTTTCGGCCATCGGGACAAGTTTCGGGGTCATCGGTATTGTACCGGGACCACCGGAAGGGTCCCGGGGGCCCACCGGGTGGGGCCACCTGCCCCGTGTTGGAAATATGCCCTAGAGGCAATAATAAATTGATTATTATTATATTTCCTTGTTCATGATAATCGTTTATTATCCATGCTAGAATTGTATTGATAGGAAACTCAGATACATGTGTGGATACATAGACAACACCATGTCCCTAGTAAGCCTCTAGTTGACTAGCTCGTTGATCAATAGATGGTTACGGTTTCCTGACCATGGACATTGGATGTCGTTGATAACAGGATCACATCATTAGGAGAATGATGTGATGGACAAGACCCAATCCTAAGCCTAGCACAAGATCATGTAGTTCGTATGCTAAAGCTTTTCTAATGTCAAGTATCATTTCCTTAGACCATGAGATTGTGCAACTCCCGGATACCGTAGGAGTGCTTTGGGTGTGCCAAACGTCACAACGTAACTGGGTGGCTATAAAGGTACACTACGGGTATCTCTGAAAGTGTCTGTTGGGTTGGCACGAATCGAGATTGGGATTTTGTCACTCCGTGTAAACGGAGAGGTATCTCTGGGCCCACTCGGTAGGACATCATCATAATGTGCACAATGTGACCAAGGGGTTGATCACGGGATGATGTGTTACGGAACGAGTAAAGAGACTTGCCGGTAACGAGATTGAACAAGGTATCGGTATACCGACGTGATCTTGACGTGAGCACATGCCTTGACGTGATCTTGAAGGTGTTCAAGATGGATCAGTCAAAGAAGGAGTTCTTGCCTGAGTTGTAAGGTATGAAGTTAAGACTTAAAGCTCGACCATGGCAGAATAGAGAGAAAGGAACGAAGGTCGTCCCCTATGCTTAAGACATAGGCTCTACAGTATGCTATGCTGTGTACCGCACCTGAAGTGTGCTTTACCATGAGTCAGTCAAGGGGTACAAGAGTGATCCAAGAATGGATCACAGGACAGCGGTCAAAGTTATCCTTAGTAACTAGTGGACTAAGGAATTTTCTCAATTATGGAGGTGGTAAAAGAGTTCGTCGTAAAGGGTTACGTCGATGCAAGCTTAACACCTATCCGGATAGCTCTGAGTAGAGATACCGGATACGTATAATGGAGCAACAATTTAGAATAGCTCCAAGTAGAACAGTTATTTGGAATAGCTCCAAATAGAACGTGGTTGCTGCATCTAGGAGATGACATAGAGATTTGTAAAGCACACACGGATCTGAAAGGTTCAGACCCGTTGACTATAACCTCTCTCACAAGCATAACATGATCAAACCCAGAACTCATCGAGTGTTAATCACATGGTAAATGTGAACTAGATTATTGACTCTAGTAAACTCTTTGGGTGTTAGTCACATGGGGATGTGACCTTGAGTGTTAATCACATATCGATGTGAACTAGATTATTGACTCTAGTGCAAGTGGGAGACTGTTGGAAATATGCCCTAGAGGCAATAATAAATTAGTTATTATTATATTTCCTTGTTCATGATAATTGTCTTTTATTCATGCTATAACTGTATTATCCGGAAATCGTAATACACGTGTGAATACATAGACCACAATATGTCCCTAGTGAGCCTCTAGTTGACTAGCTCGTTGTGATCAACAGATAGTCATGGTTTCCTGGCTATGGACATTGGATGTCGTTGATAACGGGATCACATCATTAGGAGAATGATGTGATGGACAAGACCCAATCCTAAGCCTAGCACAAAGATCATGTAGTTCGTTTGCTAGAGCTTTGCCAATGTCAAGTATCTCTTCCTTTGACCATGAGAGCGTGTAACTCCTGGATACCGTAGGAGTGCTTTGGGTGTATCAAACGTCACAACGTAACTGGGTGACTATAAAGGTGCACTACAGGTATCTCCGAAAGTATCTATTGTTTTATGCGGATCGAGACTGGGATTTGTCACTCCGTGTAAACGGAGAGGTATCTCTGGGCCCACTCGGTAGGACATCATCATATGCGCAATGTGACCAAGGAGTTGATCACGGGATGATGTGTTACGGAACGAGTAAAGTGACTTGCCGGTAACGAGATTGAACAAGGTATTGGATACCGACGATCGAATCTCGGGCAAGTAACATACCGATAGACAAAGGGAATTGAACACGGGATTGATTAAGTCCTTGACATCGTGGTTCGTTCGATGAGATCATCGTGGAACATGTGGGAGCCATCATGGGTATCTAGATCCCGCTGTTGGTTATTGACCGGAGAACGTCTCGGTCATGTCTACATGTCTCCCGAACCCATAGGGTCTACACACTTAAGGTTCGATGACGCTAGGGTTATAAAGGAAGTTTGTATGTGGTTACCGAATGTTGTTTGGAGTCCCGGATGAGATCCCGGACGTCACGAGGAGTTCCGGAATGGTCCGGAGGTAAATATTTATATATGGGAAGTCCTATTTTGGCCACCGGAAAATGTTCGGGATTTTTCGGTATTGGACCGGGAAGGTTCTAGAAGGTTCCGGAGTGGGGCCCACCTGCATGGGGGGACCCACATGAACGTGGGTAGTGGGGGCAAGGCCCCACACCCCTGGTCAAGGCGCACCAAGATCCCCCCTTAGAAGGAATAAGATCATATCCCGAAGGGATAAGATCAAGATCCCTAAAAAGGGGGGATAACAATCGGTGAGGAAGGAAATGATGGGATTTCTTTCCTCCCACCTTGGCCAACGCCCCAATGGACTTGGAGGGCAAGAAACCAGCCCCTCCACCCCTATATATAGTGGGGAGACGCATGGGAGCTGAAGACGAAGTTCTGGCGCAGCCCTCCCCCTCTCCCAAGTCGTCCTCCTCTCCCGTGGTGCTTGGCGAAGCCCTGCTGGATTGCCACGCTCCTCCATCACCACCACGCCGTTGTGCTGCTGTTGGATGGAGTCTTCCTCAACCTCTCCCTCTCTTCTTGCTGGATCAAGGCGTGGGAGACGTCACCGGGCTGTACGTGTGTTGAACGCGGAGGTGCCGTGCGTTCGGCACTTGATCATCGATGATTTGAATCACGACGAGTACGACTCCTTCAACCCCGTTCTCTTGAACGCTTCCGCTTAGCGATCTACAAGGGTATGTAGATGCACTCTCCTTCTACTCGTTGCTAGTTTCTCCATAGATAGATCTTGGTGATACGTAGGAAAATTTTGAATTTCTGCTACGTTCCCCAACAGTGGCATCATGAGCTAGGTCTATTGCGTAGATTCTTTGCACGAGTAGAACACAAAGTAGTTGTGGGCATTGATGTTGTTCAATATGCTTACCGTTACTAGTCCAATCTTGTTTCGACGGTATTGTGGGATGAAGCGGCCCGGACCGACCTTACACGTACTCTTACGTGAGACAGGTTCCACCGATTGACATGCACTTGGTGCATAAGGTGGCTAGCGGGTGCCAGTCTCTCCCACTTTAGTCGGAACGGATTCGATGAAAAGGGTCCTTATGAAGGGTAAATAGCAATTGGCATATCACGTTGTGGTCTTGCGTAGGTAAGAAACGTTCTTGCTAGAAATCCATAGCAGCCACGTAAAACATGCAACAACAATTAGAGGACGTCTAACTTGTTTTTGCAGGGTATGCTATGTGATGTGATATGGCCAAGAAGAATGTGATGAATGATATGTGATGTATGAGATTGATCATGTTCTTGTAATAGGATTCACGACTTGCATGTCGATGAGTATGACAACCGGCAGGAGCCATAGGAGTTGTCTTTATTTATTGTATGACCTGCGTGTCATTGAAGAACGCCATGTAAACTACTTTACTTTATTGCTAAACGCGTTAGTCATAGAAGTAGAAGTAGTCGTTGGCGTGAAAACTTCATGAAGACACGATGATGGAGATCATGATGATGGAGATCATGGTGTCGTGCCGGTGACGATGATGATCATGGAGCCCCGAAGATGAAGATCAAAAGGAGCAAAATGATATTGGCCATATCATGTCACTATTTGATTGCATGTGATGTTTATCATGTTTATGCATCTTGTTTGCTTAGGACGATGGTAGTAAATAAGATGATCCCTTACAAAATTTCAAGAAGTGTTCTCCCCTAACTGTGCACCGTTGCTACAGTTCGTCGCTTCTAAGCACCACGTGATGATCGGGTGTGATGGATTCTTACGTTCACATACAACGGGTGTAAGACAGTTTTACACAGCGAAAACACTTAGGGTTAACTTGACGAGCCTAGCATGTGCAGACATGGCCTCGGAACACGGAGACCGAAAGGTCGAGCATGAGTCGTATAGCAGATACGATCAACATGAAGATGTTCACCGATGATGACTAGTCCGTCTCACGTGATGATCGGACACGGCCTAGTTGACTCGGATCATGTAATCACTTAGATGACCAGAGGGATGTCTATCTGAGTGGGAGTTCATAAGATGAACTTAATTATCTTGAACATAGTCAAAAGACCTTTTTGCAAATTATGTCGTAGCTTCCGCTTTAGTTCTACTGTTTTAGATATGTTCCTAGAGAAAATATAGTTGAAAGTTGACAGTAGCGATTATGCGATCAGTAGAAAGCTTATGTCCTTAATGCACCGCTTAGTGTGCTGAACCCCAAACATCGTTTGTGGATGTTTCGAACATCGAACATACACGTTTTGA
This sequence comes from Triticum dicoccoides, assembly GCF_002162155.2. Classification (NCBI taxonomy): domain Eukaryota; kingdom Viridiplantae; phylum Streptophyta; class Magnoliopsida; order Poales; family Poaceae; genus Triticum; species Triticum dicoccoides. The sequence goes on along the minus strand of NC_041392.1, from coordinate 305,991,470 downwards.
TAACTACGTGATAGTTCAGTTAAATGGTTTAAGTAGAGGCACCAAAGACGTTTTCGAAACGTCACGGAACATATGAGATGTTTCGAGGGCTGAAATTGGGATTTCAGGCTCGTGCCCACGTCAAGAGGTATAAGACCTCCGACGATTTTCTTAGCCTGCAAACTAAGGAGAGAAGCTCAATTGTTGAGCTTGTGCTCAGATTGTCTGAGTGCAACAATCACTTGAATCAAGTGGGAGTTGATCTTCCAGATGAAATAGTGATAGTTCCTCCGAAGTCATTACCACCAAGCTGCTAGAGCTTCGTGATGAACTATAATATATCAAGGACATATATGATGATCCTTGAGATATTCGCGATGTTCCGCGAAAGTAGAAATCAAAAGGGAGCATCAATTGTTGATGGTTAGTAAAACCACTAGTTTCAAGAAGGGCAAGGGCAAGAAGGGATACTTCATGAAATGGCAAATCAGCTGCTGCTCTAATGAAGAAACCCGAGGTTAAACCCAAACCCGAGACTAAGTGCTTCTGTAATAAGGGGAACAACCACTGGAGCAAGATTACCCTAGATACTTGGTGGATGAGAAGGCTGGCAAGGTCGATAGAAGTATATTGGATATACATTATGTTAATGTGTACTTTACTAGTACTCCTAGTAGCACCAGGGTATTAAGATACCGGTTCAGTTGCTAAGTGTTAGTAACTCGAAATAAAAAAAGCTACGAAATAAAAGGAGACTAGCTAAAGGTGAGCTGACGATATGTGTTGGAAGTGTTTCCAAGGTTGATGTGATCAAGCATCGCACGCTACCTCTACCACCGAGATTGGTGTTTGCGTTGAGCATAGACATGATTGGATTATGTCTATCGCAATACGGTTATTCATTTAAGGAGAATAATGGTTACTCTATTTATTTGAATAATACCTTCGATGGTCTTGCACCTAAATAAATGGTTTATTGAATCTCGATCGTAGTGATACACATTTTCATGCCAAAAGATATAAGATAGTAATGATAGTACCACTTACTTGTGGCACTGCCATGTAAGTCATATTGGTGTAAAACGCATGAAGAAGCTCCATGTTGATGGATCTTTGGACTCACTCGTTTTTGAAAAGTTTGAGACATGCAAACCATGTCCATTGGTGTATACGCATGAAGAAACTCCATATAGATGGATCATTTGGACTCACTTGATTTTGAACCACTTGAGATATGCAAATCATACCACATGGGCAAGATGACTGAAAAGCCTCGTTTTCAGTAAGATGGAACAAGATAGCAACTTGTTGGAAGTAACACATTTTGATGTGTCCAGTCCAATGAGTGCTGAGGTATGCAGTGAATATCATTATGTTCTTACTTCACAGATGATTCGAGTAGATGTTGAGAATATTTACTTGATGAAACACAAGTCTGAATTATTGAATGGTTCAAGTAATTTCAGAGTGAAGTAGCAGATCATTGTGACAAGAGGATAAAATGTCTATGATATGATCATAGAGATGAATATCTGAGTTACGAGTTTTGGCACACAATTAAGACATTGTGGAAATTGTTTCGCAATTAATACCGCCTGGAACACCATAATGTGATGGTGTGTCCGAACATCATAGTTGCACCCTATTGGATATGGTGCGTACCATGATGTCTCTTATCGAATTACCACTATCGTTCATGGTTTAGGCATTAGAGACAACCACATTCACTTTAAATAGGGCACCACGTAATTCCGATGAGATGACACCGTATGAATTATGGTTTAGAGAAACCTAAGTTGTCGTTTTTTAAAAGTTTGGGGCTGCGACGCTTATATGAAAAAGTTTCAGGTTGATAAGCTCGAACCCAAAGCGGATAAAATGCATCTTCATAGGAAACCCAAAACAGTTGGGTATACCTCCTAATTCAGATCCGAAAGCAATATGGATTGTTTCTAGAATCGGGTCCTTTCTCGAGGAAAAGTTTCTCTCGAAAGAATTGAGTGGGAGGATGGTGGAGACTTGATGAGGTTATTGAACCGTCTCTTCAACTAGTGTGTGACAGGGCACAGGGAGTTGTTCCTGTGGCACCTACACCAATTGAAGTGGAAGCTTATGATATTGATCATGAAACTTCGGATCAAGTCACTCCCAAACCTCGTAGGATGACAAGGATGCGTACTACTTCAGAGTGGTACGTAATCCTGTCTTGAAGGTCATGTTGCTAGACAACAATGAACCTACGAGCTATGGAGAAGCGATGGTGGGCCCGGATTCCGGTAAATGGCTTGAGGCCATAAAATCCGAGAGAGGATCCATGTATGAAAACAGAGTGTAGACTTTGGCAGAACGGCTCGATGGTCGTAAGGCTAATGAGTACAGATGGATTTCAAAAGGAAGACGGACAATGATGGTAAATGTCACCATTAAGAAAGCTCGACTTGTCGTTAAGATGTTTTCCGACAAGTTCAAGGAGTTGACTACGATGAGATTTTCTCACTCGTAGCGATGCTAAGAGTCTGTTGGAATTATATTAGCGATTACTGCATTATTTATGAAATCTTGCAGATAGGATGTCAAAACATTGTTTCGTCGACGATTTTATTGAGGAAAGGTTGTATGTGATACAACCGGAAGGTTTTGTCAATCCCGAAAGATGCTAATAAGTATGCAAAGCTCCAGCAATCCTTCTAAGGACTGGAGTAAGCATCTCGGAGTTGGAATGTGCGCTTTGATGAGATGATCAAAGATTTTGGTGTATACAAAGTTTATGAGAAACTTGTATTTCCAAAGAAGTGAGTGGGAGCACTATAGAATTTCTGATGAGTATATTTTGTTGACGTATTGTTGATCAGAAATGATGTAGAATTTCTGGAAAGCATATAGGGTTATTTGAAATGTGTTTTTCAATAGAAAACCTGGATTAAGCTACTTGAGCATTGAGCATCAAGATCTATAAGGATAGATCAAAACGCTTAATGGTACTTTCAAATGAGCACATACCTTGACATGATCTTGAAGGTGTTCAAGATGGACCAGTCAAAGAAGGAGTTCTTGCCTGAGTTGTAAGGTACAAAGTTAAGACTTAAAGCTCGACCACGGCAGAATAGAGAGAAAGGACGAAGGTCGTCCCCTATGCTTAAGACGTAGGCTCTTCAGTATGCTATGCTGTGTACCGCACCTGAAGTGTGCCTTGCCATGAGTCAGTCAAGGGGTACAAGAGTGATCCAAGAATGGCTCACAGGACAGCGGTCAAAGTTATCCTTAGTAACTAGTGGACTAAGGAATTTTCTCGATTATGGAGGTGGTAAAAGAGTTCGTCGTAAAGGTTACGACGATGCAAGTTTGACACCTATCCGGATAGCTCTGAGTAGAGAGACCGGATACATATAATGGAGCAATAATTTAGAATAGCTCCAAGTAGAACAGTTGTTTGGAATAGCTCCAAATAGAGCGTGGTAGCTGCATCTAGGAGATGACATAGAGATTTGTAAAGCACACACGGATCTGAAAGGTTCAGACCCGTTGACTAAAACCTCTCTCACAAGCAACATGATCAAACATAAAACTCATTGAGTGTTAATCACATAGTGATGTGAACTAGACTACTGACTCTAGTAAACTCTTGGGTATTAGTCACATGGCGATGTGACCTGTGAGTGTTAATCACATGGCGATGTGAACTAGATTATTGACTCTAGTGCAAGTGGGAGACTGTTGGAAATATGCCCTAGAGGCAATAATAAAAGTATTATTATTATATTTCCTTGTTCATGATAATTGTCTTTTATTCATGCTATAACTGTATTATCCGGAAATCGTAATACACGTGTGAATACATAGACCACAATATGTCCCCAGTGAGCCTCTAGTTGACTAGCTCGTTGTGATCAACAGATAGTCATGGTTTCCTGGCTATGGACATTGGATGTCGTTGATAACGGGATCACATCATTAGGAGAATGATGTGATGGACAAGACCCAATCCTAAGACTAGCACAAAAGATCGTGTGGTTCATTTGCTAGAGCTTTGCCAATGTCAAGTATCTCTTCCTTCGACCATGAGAGCGTGTAACTCCTGGATACCGTAGGAGTGCTTTGGGTGTATCAAACGTCACAACGTAACTGGGTGACTATAAAGGTGCACTACAGGTATCTCCGAAAGTATCTATTGTTTTATGCGGATCGAGACTGGGATTTGTCACTCCGTGTAAACGGAGAGGTATCTCTGGGCCCACTCGGTAGGACATCATCATATGCACAATGTGACCAAGGAGTTGATCACGGGATGATGTGTTACGGAACGAGTAAAGTGACTTGCCGGTAACGAGATTGAACAAGGTATTGGATACCGACGATCGAATCTCGGGCAAGTAACATACCGATAGACAAAGGGAATTGAATACGGGATTGATTAAGTCCTTGACATCGTGGTTCGTCCGATGAGATCATCGTGGAACATGTGGGAGCCATCATGGGTATCCAGATCCCGCTGTTGGTTATTGACCGGAGAACGTCTCGGTCATGTCTACATGTCTCCCGAACCCGTAGGGTCTACACACTTAAGGTTCGATGACGCTAGGGTTATAAAGGAAGTTTATATGTGGTTACCGAATGTTGTTCGGAGTCCCGGATGAGATCCCGGACGTCACGAGGAGTTCCGGAATGGTCCGGAGGTAAAGATTTATATATGGGAAGTCCTATTTTGGCCACCGGAAAATGTTCGGGATTTTTCGGTATTGGACCGGGAAGGTTCTAGAAGGTTCCGGAGTGGGGCCCACCTGCATGGGGGGACCCACATGAACGTGGGTAGTGGGGGCAAGGCCCCACACCCCTGGTCAAGGCGCACCAAGATCCCCCCTTAGAAGGAATAAGATCATATCCCGAAGGGATAAGATCAAGATCCCTAAAAAGGGGGGATAACAATCGGTGAGGAAGGAAATGATGGGATTTCTTTCCTCCCACCTTGGCCAACGCCCCAATGGACTTGGAGGGCAAGAAACCATCCCCTCCACCCCTATATATAGTGGGGAGACGCATGGGAGCTGAAGACGAAGTTCTGGCGCAGCCCTCCCCCTCTCCCAAGTCGTCCTCCTCTCCCGTGGTGCTTGGCGAAGCCCTGCTGGATTGCCACGCTCCTCCATCACCACCACGCCGTTGTGCTGCTGTTGGATGGAGTCTTCCTCAACCTCTCCCTCTCTCCTTGCTGGATCAAGGCGTGGGAGAAGTCACCGGGCTGTACGTGTGTTGAACGCGGAGGTGCCGTGCGTTCGGCACTTGATCATCGATGATTTGAATCACGACGAGTACGACTCCTTCAACCCCGTTCTCTTGAACGCTTCCGCTTAGCGATCTACAAGGGTATGTAGATGCACTCTCCTTCTACTCGTTGCTAGTTTCTCCATAGATAGATCTTGGTGATACGTAGGAAAATTTTGAATTTCTGCTATGTTCCCCAACAGTCTCATCACCAGATGCTAGCTTGTCTTCAGATTCCACTCCATGGACAAATCCTACGAAGGCACGATTGATGGCAGGCCAAACCCGGGCGGGTCTCGCACGCTGAGCCGTCTCGACGATGTCGGTGCAGATGTCTGGCTCAGGGCCCGGTTCGCCGGTCTTGCCGATGAAGACGTGGATTCCACCAAAGGGGACCCGGTACCCGTACTCAATTGAGCCAGCCTCGGGGCACTAGCCTGCGTTGTCGATGTAGAGCTTGCCGCGGTGACTCTTGGTCATCCGACCCATGGCGTATCCCTCGATCCCTTCAAAGCTCCCCTTTAAGAACTCGAAACCATCGTGCGATAGCCCCATGGTGGGCGCCAACTGTCGTGGAATTGTCATGGCGGATGTCCTAGTGTAAGGACTTAGTCGTGGAGCCATTGCGTTGAGGTTAGCTTAAAGGGGTTAATCAGGACAAAGGACACGGGTAGTTTATACTGGTTCGGCCCCTTACGACGAAGGTAAAAGACTAGTCCAGTTTGTAGTTGGTATTGCTAGGGTTTTGATGAGTAGGGAGCGAATACACTTGACCCGGCTCTCGATCTGTTCTCCCTTGTCCTCAGCCACCGCTAGGTCGTCCCCTTATATACATGGGTTGACGCCCTGCGACCCTCAGAGTCCCGGCCGGCTTATACAACGTATCCGGCTCGGTGATCTTTCACATATGCCTTATAATACAAGTTTACATACATGGCGGTTTATACTCATGGGCCTTAAGGCACCTTCGGGCCTGGGCCCTCTACTAAGCATATCTATGAATCGCCATGTGACCTTGGGCTTCATTGTGATGAATCTTCATAGGGTTGACCCGGCCCCTCCTGGGTGGGTCATACCTAATAGTCATATCCCCAACACTTTGTCTAGCGGTATGTTACTTGCCCGAGATTCGATCGTCGGTATCTCCATACCTAGTTCAATCTCGTTACCGGCAAGTCTCTTTACTCGTTTCGTAATACAAGATCCCGTGACTAACTTCTTAGTCACATTGCTTGCAAGCCTGTTGTGATGTTGTATTACCGAGTGGGCCCTGAGATACCTCCCCGTCACACGTAGTGAAAAATCCCAGTCTTGATCCATGCCAACTCAACAGACACCCTCAGAGATACCTGTACATCATCTTTATAGCCACCCAGTTACGTTGCGATGTTTGATACCCACAAGGTATTCCTCCGGTGTCAGGGAGTTGCATGATCTCATGGTCTTAAGAACAGATACTTGACATGAAGAGAGTAGTAATAAACTAATACGATCAAATGCTATGCTTATGATTGGGTCTTGTCCATCACATCATTCTCCTAATAATGTGATCCCGTTATCAAATGACAACTCATGTCTATGGTTAGGAAACCTTAACCATCTTTGATCGATGAGCTAGTCTAGTAGAGGCTCACTAGGGACATGTTGTTGTCTATGTATCCACATATGTATTTGAGTTTCCGATCAATACAATTCTAGCATGGATAATAAACAATTATCATTACCAAGGAAATATGATAATAACCAATTTATTATTGCCTCTAGGGCATATTTCCAATAGTCTCCCACTTGCACTAGAGTCTATAATCTAGTTCACATCACCATGTGATTAACACCCAATGAGTTCTGGGGTTTGATCATGTTTTGCTTGTGAGAGAGGTTTTAGTCAACGGGTCTGCAACATTCAGATCCGCGTGTACTTAGGCAAATCTCTATGTCATATTTTAGATGCTGCTACGATGCTCCACTTGGAGCTATTCCAAATGGCTGCCACTATACGTATCTGGTTTGCTACTTAGAGTCATCTAGATTGGTGTCAAAGCTTGCATCGACGTAACCCTTTATGCTGAACTCTTTATCACCTCCACAACTGAGAAACATTTCCTTATTCCTCTAAGAATAATTTTGACCGCTGTCCAGTGATCCACTCCTGAATCGCTTTTGTACCCCCTTGCCAGACACGTGGGAAAGTGTCAGCGTCCTGGGAACGGGGGTCCCTAGACTTGCTTGCCTGCAGCCCGCGGCGTGGCTGAGCCTGCAGGCCATACGGCCCATCTTCACCAACAAAGCATCCAAGACCCTCGCAAGGGTCCAAGCCTCGCGAGGCGAACGATGCAAGGCCTCCTATGGAGTGGCCTAGCCAGGCAGGCTCACGAGGAGCGGAGATATCAAGGCAGGGCAAACCTCACGAGACCCTCGTGACGTGAGCCGTGACGCACGACACCAGGCGGGCGCCAGCGCGCGCATCGTCCTTGTTTCCTCTTTGGTGCTAAGGAGGCCAGCGCATGCGAAGAGTACCGAGGCATCAGGCAGAAGTTTCTATATTGGTGCAACGAGACCTAGACCAGGAGGACGGCAAGACGGAGGTCATCGTGGAGCCCAAGACGGCGTCACCACAGAGCTTTTCGCAGGCGAAGACCACTTTTGTCAGGATAGCTTGTACTAGATGCCCCCCTTCAAATCGGCCGGCCATTGTTGGCTCCCTTCCCGCTCAATATTTGGGAAGAGGACCAGGGCCAATATAAATAGGACTAGCCACCACCCTAGCAAGGGACAGATGATTCAGACCATCCTCACACACACAAGCTCACCGAGCGCAAGATCAACCTCAGGAGACTGTTCTTCCCTTGTACTGTTCATCATTAGCCCTAGAGGCAATCCACCACCACCACACTGGAGTAGGGTATTACACCACAATGGTGGCCCGAACCAGTATAAACCTCGTGTCTTTCTGTGTTTCAAGTTCGTCGAGTTCGTCCGTGAGATCTTAGTGAGCTAGGGCGTAGATCGGTGGGAGGAAAAGACTTCACGCGCACCCTAGTGTTCGAACCTTAAGGGTTTGCCGGAACCCCACATCCGACATTTGGCGTGCCAGGTAGGGGTGCGCCAGAGCTCCTCCTCCACTGGCCAGCTCGTCAACACCCCTCAGCCACGATGTCCAGTGACTCAAGGGCCGGCTCCAAACGCTGGCAGCCTGGCCAGCCCGGGCAGTGCCGCCTGCCCATGAAGGTCTCGACCCCGCACTCCAGGCGGCACGGGCGCCGCCAAATCCACTGGGTGCGGGCAGCATGGCCAGGCATCATCCACCCTCACCCCACGACAGGTATGGGCTGCCGCAAGAGCGGCGTGCCATACCGCAGCAAAGGCACTGCACTCACGGCGGGAGCAAGCGAACATGCGGGCAGCGCTCATCGTGGCAAGGGAGCTACTCCGGTGCAGACTGATGGAAAGCGGTCGGGACACACTACTGGAGCGTGTTGCTGAGTTGTTGGATGCAGCGGCGTCAGGAGCACCACCCTTCTGCTATCGATTCCCTCCCCATGCCACTTCAGGGGCGCGCGGGGAACCTCACCACATCTGCGCGCCATCAACTATGCCCGGGGGCTTCATCAACATCATCACGACCAGCGGCGTAGGGGGCTCCGACTCCCCCATGCCGCACACAGCGGGCACGTGCACAAGCGTCGCTCCCCACGGTCCCAGCCGGATGCTGTCTTGTCATCCCGAGGGCGCCACCATGGGCCGAGCAACATGGAGCGTGGGGCACCACGATGAGGTGTTCGGGCTGACGGCCCCGGAAGCCTACGTGCCCCGCATGATGGACCAAGGGTACGCACCAGAGGACGACCCATGCTCATTCATTGGAGAAGATTGGGGAGAGGGGGCGCTAGGAATCGAAGCCTTCCAAGAACCAACAGAGAACCACAATGACCGCGTCGACGACGACAACTACGGGGTACCACTAATCTCTCAGGAACATGCTTATGCTAACCATGGGCTGCAGATGAATCAGGTTGCAGCTTCGATTGACGACCCTGGCACGGCGGCGCCCATTCCGACAAGGGAGACACGCTGGGGGCCGCCGGGAGGAAGCCAGTAGCAAGGCCCCTCCCCAAGGCACGCGAAACCAGGGGACACCCAGAGGTTGGCCCTCTACCGGGGTGGCTTCGACAACCCTTCCCTCGGTAGAGGACCCGTGGTCGTCGAGGGAACCGTTGGCATCCCCTTTCCCTCCTTTGTGTCGTGCTTGTGACCGATCGGCTCAAAGGAGGTCGAGGGTGGCGCAAGGCGGGGCTCTCGACTGGCGATATGAAGCAAGGCCAGTACCTGTGAAGAAGGCCCGGTGCCTGTGAAGCTCGTCGCCCGTGACACTCTCATGTAATAATGAGTTGGGGCTGTACACGCCCTGGAGTCTCAGGAGCGCCGGCCTCAGGCCCTGGGGATCCCTCCCACGCCTAGTGGCAACACTTAGCTCCGAGCTGGTGAGAATACTTGAAGACCCAAAGACTAGACTAGGTGCCGGACGCGGCCTTTTGCTTTGGATCTCTCTTTCTATGGCTTTGCTTTCTGGATCTGGACTTAAGTTGAAGCTAAATTTTTATTGATGCGCGCGGGGGGTGCCTTTTCTCGTTCAAGCCATTTCTTGCCTTCTGGACCTCGTTTGGTTTGGGACTCTTATCCATCACCTTTTCCTCGCAAAGCTCCTCGCGAGCCGGACCGCGCAAAGCACACACTCATCAAGCACGCGCTAGCACTACGCCTGGTGCTCACCTCTTACGGGCCCCCCTCAAACGGGGCGGTAAGCTCCACAGGATTCTCAGGAACTCGTCACCTCGCGACCTAGCCCTAAGCTGGCGCTGACTAAGGTAAACCACGTCGGGAAACTCACCCTCGGCTTCATGAGCTCACGAGGACATATACCCACATCACATGGGAAAGTAAAAAATGCAATTTGCTTACACGAGGGGCTCCCCCTATCAAAATGCTCTTACAAGTCTTCCAAGGGCCATGCCCGAGTTTTGCGTGCAGGATGAAACAATAGGCGAACATGGGATCAGCGAGAGATATCACTCGCTACATCACCCGCGGACGCGTCACTCGCGTCATCATCATCTTCGTCGGAATCGCCGCCGCCGTCGGCGACGCCCCCATCACCGTCATCGACCACGTCACCTTCATCCGCGATGATCACCACCGCGTCATCCTCCAAGGTGAAGGCCCTGACCAACGCGTCGACATGGTCCTCTACCCAACGCGCCAGGTCACCCCGGGCGGCCGTGGGTACGGGGGCAATGGAGGCGTCGAAGTCGAAGTTGGGGTCGGCATTCAGAAGATGGCTGAAGACACAGGAGAAGGCGCGCTGAAGTAGGCCACGACCCCTCTCTTCCACAAGCTGTCGGGCTCTGGCAGATTGAGCCTCCAGGCGCGTCACCACCTCGGTGAAGAAGATCAGGTGGATGGCGTAGTCGTTCGAATGAGGGGCCGGGGCGTTCTCGTCGCTGATATAACCCAAGGCGCTCCAGCGTTCGGCGTTGGAGCACTTCCTCCCTGTTTTGACGTGCGACGGCCTCGGCGTTGTCAACTCGTCTCCAGAGGGAAAGCAACTCGGCACGGGCGGAGGCCAAGTCCGCCTGCGCTGTAAGCAGGGCGGTGACTGTGGCCTCCGCACGCCTCTCGGCCTAGTCCAACCTGGGCCTGAGGGCGGCAGCCCTGTCCGCACCCTCCAGACCAGCGAGCTTCAGCTTCAAGTCGTACCTGCCCTCTACATCTGCGCGAACCTCGGCCACCCGGCGATTGATCTCCTCCTCGACTCTGGCCTCGCGGGCCCTGACGGCATCTTCTGCTTGAGCGACTTGACACTCCCTCATCTCCAGTCGCTCGAGCTCGAGGCTGCGCTCCACGGCTTCCAGGGCCAGCGCCTCCTCGCGCTGCCAGACCTCCTCTTCCTCCACAGGCATCCCCCTCAGCGATGCAAGAGCGGCCTCATCGCCTCCACCTGCTGCTCAAGGGACGCGCTCCAGGCCTGAAGCCCCCGCACGCGCTTCTCCGCAGCCTCACGGTGATGATCGGCCTTGTGAACTTCTTCCAAAGCTCGCGAGCGGGCCTCATTGGCAATCTTGAGGGACGCCTCGGCCTTCGTGTTCTCGAGGTCGTGCTGATAGCGACCGAGGTTGATGGTCACTCGTAGCTTGCGCCGCTCCTCTACCAACTGAAGACCTTCAGCCTCAAGACGTAAGTCGACACCTGCAAGCTCTTTGCCAAGGCGGCTCATCACGCCCATCGCCTCCTGGAAGAGCTCGTGGCGGACTACGCTGCGCCCGTGCTCGAGCTCGAACACTCGACCCACCTCGACCTCCACCTCGGGGGCTGCAGGTGGAGCATCAAGTGGCACACCACCTCCCGGCTGGGGGCTGGGGGCAGGCACCGTGTCTGACGTCAGCCCATCCTCACGAGGAGCCCAAGCTGAATGAGGCTCGCTGCTTGAACAAGAACCGAAGACCGAGCTCAGGCAGCGATTGCTCATGAGCAGACGAGGAGCCTTGGGGCACGCCCGCCGAGCTCCACGCCAAACCGTGGGTGAGGGGAGGCCAAACCACGGACTCAGCATGTCTCGAAGGCGGGGACGCTCCTCCGACCGTCCCTGCTCCAGGGGCGGAAAGCAGGCCAGCAACGCTCAATGCTGACGGGGGAGTTGATGAAGGAGGAGGCCGCCTCTCGGGAAACGCATCAGCTTCAGCAGAAGGAGCCCTGGTGGACAGGCGTCAGGATAAGAAGACCACACGCAAAAGCCACGACGACGAGATACTTACGCGTCAATAGCTATGTACTTCCGTCGCTTCAACGGCCCGAAGATCTTGCTACCGCCGGGGGATCCCTTCCTCTTGCGGAGCTCCTAAAAGTCCACACAAAGGCGACCGAAGCGCTGGACGTGACGGCCGGTGCGCGGCGGAGCCAGAGAAGACTCAAGAGGGATGCCCTCAGGGAGCCCGGCTGAGGCGAACAGCCCAGCTCCTCCCCACTGCGACCTCCCGAGGCTCCTGGAGCCCCAGCCTCAGGAGTCGCATGCCGCGTCTCCTCGGCAACCGATACCCCAGGAGGGGGGTCGCAGGCCCCTGAGGACGACGCCTCAGGATCACCACCCGGCATGTGCTCCTCAGCACCTGAGCCACCGGCCTGCATCGCAGCTCGCTCCCCCGCACCGTCACTTGGGGCGAGCCCGGCACCGGCGGCGAAGAAGGGGACCACGATGACAGGGTTCTCACGAGGCCCCACCAAGCTGACTGGGCGCAGCCCCCACTCATCAAAGGAAGGCATGTTCGCGACAAATGTGGCTTTGTTCTCGCAGCGGTACAACATGCAGCTGTTCCTGGGCATCTCGTTGGGCAGAGGGACACCTGACAGGACCGTGAGCATTGTCTGCCGCGCAGCAAGAGGAAGCCCCTCCTCTTGAAACCTCATGTTGTCCCGTCTGCTGAGCAAGTCCCACATCGGGCGAGAATGGCGCTGGAGTGGAGCAACTCGACGCCTGACGAACTCCCTCACCACCATGGGCGCAGTCACGCCAAGGTCCTTCAACCACCTCAGCCAGGCCCAGACGGGGGCAAGGTAGGGGCTCATGAGCTTCTGGTGACCCCATCTGGAGTTTGGAATAGCAGGCCCCACCGGAGCTTGGAGCAGAGGGTTGAGCACGCCGGCATCAACAAACACCCATCGCGTACGGAACTCACTTGTGGATGAAGGGAGCTCGAAGTCGATCCCCATGCCTGTTGTCGCAGCCACGGCCTGGAAGCCCACACACCCTGAGCTCTGCCGGGGACCGGTGAGATGTAATGAGAAGAAGTGGCGGAGGAGTGCCACGGAGGGGGCGATGCCCACCATGGCCTCACACACGAAGGCGAAGACGGCGAGAAGGGTCACAGCCTGAGGATCGAGATGGAGCATGTGGATCTGATAGTGCTCGAGCACTGCGTTGAAGAAGGCGTAGAAGGGAGGAATCTGGCCAGGCTAGAGGGCATCAATGAAGATCGGAACCTCGGTAACTGCCCAAGCCATGCTGGTGCGAGATGCGGGCCAAGCCGGCGTCTCTCCCCACTCGTTGAAACTGGAGGCAAGCATGGGGCTCACCTTGTCCATGGCCTCGTCGTTGAGCACCCGAGGCTGGCCGAGCGCCAGCTCAAAGGATGGAGGCGTAGTTGGCGAGGACAAGGGTTTCTTCCCTTTTCGGCTTGCTTCGGTGCCATGGCGGTAAAGCGGGCGGAGCACAGGTCGGACTGAGAAGGTGGAGCAGGGCGTCGAGGCAGTAGGGAGATTGGAAGAGCCGGGCGTGGCGGAAGAAGAATAATTGTGTAAGAGGCGGGGACGCATAGCTAGGCGGATTCAAGGGCAGCGTGGGGAAGCGGAGACGCCCACATCCAATCATCCACCACGCGTCAATCAAGGCCGCAAGCTTTTGGGGCCCGCGGTGCTCCGAACTTGGCCCTTGGCTTCGCCGCGAAGCCATGCCCGAGCGCACCTTGGGCCAGGGGGCTACTGTCGGCGTCCTAGGAACGGGGGTCCCCAGACTTACCTGCTCGTGGCCCGTGGCGTGGCTGAGCCTGCAGGCCGTACGGCCCATCTTCACCAACAAAGCATCCAAGACCCTCGCGAGGGTGCAAGCCTCACGAGGCGGAGGAGGCAAGGCCTCCTCTGGAGTGGCCTAGCCAAGCAGGCTCACGAGGAGCGGAGATATCAAGGCGGGGCAAACTTCACGAGACCCTCGTGACGTGAGCCATGATGCACGACACCAGGCGGGCGCCAGCGCACGCAGCATCCTTGTTTCCTCTTTGGTGCTAAGGAGGCCAGCGCAGGCGAAGAGTACCGAGGCATCAGGCAAAGGTTGCTATATTGGTGCAACGAGACCAAGACCAGGAGGACGGCAAGATGGAGGTCATCGTGGAGCCCAAGACGGCGTCACGATAGAGCTTTTCGCAGGCAAAGACCACTTTTGTCAGGATAGCTTGTACTAGCTGTCCCCCTTCAAACCGGCCCGCCATTGTGGGCTCCCTAACCGCTCGATATTTGGGAAGAGGACCAGGGCCAATATAAATAGGACTAGCCACCACCCTAGCAAGGGACAGATGATTCAGACCATCCTCACACACACAAGCTCACCGAGCTCAAGAACACCTCAACCTCAGGAGGCTAGTCTTCCCTTGTACTATTAATCATTAGCCCTAGAGGCAATCCACCACCACCACACTGGAGTAGGGTATTACACCACAACGGTGGCCCGAACCAGTATAAACCTTGTGTCTTTCTGTGTTGTGAGTATGTCGAGTTCGTCCGCGAGATCTTAGTGAGCTAGGGCATAGATCGGTGGGAGGAAAAGACTTCGCGCGCACCCCAGTGTTCGAACCTTAAGGGTTTGCCGGAACCCCACATCCAACAGAAAGCACACATCAGGTGTGGCACACAACATGGAATATTGTATAGAGCCTATGGCTAAGGCATAGGGGACGACCTTCATCCTTTCTCTTTCTTCTGCCGTGGTCAAGCTTTGAGTCTTACTCAACTTCACACCTTATAACTCAGGCATGAACTCCTTCTTTGATTGATCCATTTTGAACTCCTTCAAAATCATGTCAAGGTATGTGCTCTATGAAAGTCTTATCAGGGGTCTTGATCTATCTCTATAGGTCTTTATGCCCAATATGTAAGCAGCTTTACTCAGGTCTTCCTTCGAAAAAATCCTTTCAAACAACCCTTTATGCTTTCCAGAAATTCTACATCATTCCGATCAACAATATGTCATCCACATATACTTATTAGAAATTATGAAGTGCTCCCACTCACTTTCTTGTAAATACAAGTTTCTTGCAAACTTTGTATAAACCAAAAAGCTTTGATCACCTCATCAAAGTGTATATTCCAACTCCGAGATGCTTGCTCTAGTCCATAAAAGGATCGCTGGACCTTGCACACTTTGTCAGCATTCTCTGGATCGACAAAACCTTCCGGTTGCATCATATACAACTCTTCCTTAAGGAAACCATTAAGGAACGCTGTTTTGACATCCATCGGCCAGATTTTATAATAAAAAATGCAGCTATTGCCAACATCATTCTGACGGACTTAAGCATCGCTACGGTGAGAAAGTCTCGTCGTAGTCAACTCCTTGAACTTGTGACCCTTTGCCACAATTTGAGCTTTATAGATGGTGCAATTACCGTCCGCGTCCGTCTTCTTCTTGAAGATCCATTTATTCTGAATGGCCTTTCGCCCTTCAGGTAATACTTTCAAAATCCATACTTTGTTTTCATACATGGATCCCATCTCGGATTTCATGGCCTCTAACCATTCGTCGGAATCCGGGCCCACCATCGCTTCTCCATAGCTCATAGGTTCATCGTGTCCAATAACATGACCTCTAAGATAGGGTTACCATACCACTCAGGACTAGTACGTATCCTTGTCGACCTACGAGGTTTGATAGTAACTTGATCTAAAACCTCATGATCACTATCATTAGCTTCCTCTTCAACTAACATAGGTGCCACAGAAACATTTTTCTGTGCTGCGCTACTCTCTGGTTGAAGTAAAGGTTGAACAACCTCATCAAGTTCTATCTTCCTCACACTCAATTCTTTAGAGAGAAACTCTTTCTCCAGAATGGACCCATTCTTAGCAACAAACACTTTTCCCTCAAATCTGAGATAGAAGGTATACCCAACCATCTCCTCTTGGTATCCTATGAAGACGCATTTGTCTGCTTTGGGTTCGAGCTTATCAGGCTGAAGCCTTTTCACATAAGCGTCACAACCCCAAACCTTACAAAATGACAACTTAGGTTCTTGCCAAACCACAATTCATACGGTGTCATCTCAATGGATTTTAGATGGTGCCCTGTCACTAAAAACAAAAACCACTTCCGTGATGATGCATCTTTGTCACAGTAGGCCACGTTTTCTATCGTGCATGTACATCCATCGCGATTTTGTGACAGAATCAAGATAGTCATACCTGTGTTGTCGTAGAAGTGTCCCATGACAATACCAAAATTATCATCACGGAAGTGTCCACTTCCATGACGATAAATCATGCGTAATGGAAGTGTTTTCGTCAAGGGTAACCGACACGTGGCATCCACCATAACGGGTCGCCGTTAAGCTATCGGGTTCTAGTTTGGATCCTATAACCCATTAACAGCCCTGACCAGTGGGGATTTTCCACGTGTAAAATTCTCATTCGTCGGAGTATCCACGTGTCAGCTCAGTGCTGGGACAGATGTCATCCAGCGAATGGACGAGACGCGCCTATGATACGTCGACATGTGGCATGGCCCAACAGTGGCCCATTCAGGTCAAAAGGCCGGCCCATTTGACTTAGTCAAAAGGTACGGCCCGACCCACCGATGGCCTATTAATGGCCTATTCGCATACACTACTGTAGGATGCTACTAACGCGACACTACGATCAGAGACCCTTTGAGAAACTGTGTACAATGCAATAATCGCAAACGGTGCTGTATGAAAACCGTCAGAAATGTATAAAATGTTTGCGATGACGGATGCATCAAACATGGTTCAGGTTTTATTTGCGTGTGCGATGAAGGGCATACGGTTTAGTTCAATGAACTATTTGCGATGAGGAGGAACAAAAGAAACGGGCAGCCAGATGAAGGCGTGTGCGATACACAACATATGGTTCACTCGGATGAACTGTTTGTGATTAGGCAACACAAAAGAAACGGTGAGCTAGATCAAAGGTGTGTGCGATATACGGCATGCGGTTCACTCGGATGAACTGTTTGCCTTGAGACATGAGAACAAAAATGGTTCAACTTAACAAGATGTGTGTTATACGCGGCAAACAGGTCTGTAATCGGAAATGTGTGTGAAGACTGATAATAACACAGATGGTTGCTGCTAATAAGACATGTGTGTTGTGCGATGGAATTGCATACAGAACAACAACACATATATATATATATATACACACACACACACACTTATAAGGACATGCTTGCATAACCAAATTAAACATCCACTTACATAGGTGGCTACCACAACCATGGCATTTCCACACACCAAAGTAAACTATTACATGCATAATTACATAGGTGGCTACTACACACATGACATTTCCACACACACCAATAAAGTAAACTATATATTACATGCATGATTAACTAGCATAAACGATCATCTGATCATCATCTACTTCTTGTGATGCTTGCTCTGCTTGTGGCTTGATCCGGGCTCGTTGATTTGGGTAATGAGGCACTTCCTCATGTCAACGATCCGCCTGTGCATCTCGTAGCATGTGTACACGCTCTTGGCCACGAACCTGAGGTGAGGTTCATCCAGTTACCGCATCCAGGCCTTGTGCCAGGATACGGGACTTGTTCTTTGGGCATCCTGCTTCATCTTTTCGTAGTAGGGGTCGATGATGACCGAGGCGAGTTCGACCAGGGAGTCCTGCTTCGTGCTGCCCTAGACCATGTAGTGGTCACAGATTTCGACAAGGTTCTTGCAGGCCAAGCCCGTAACACTGAGCGCTTTTACATCGTATTTAGTTTCCACCGTGGCGAACTTGTAGTCGGTGCTGTTGACAAACCTGTTGAAACAGTCGCAAGGCTCTGTGGCCATGCAATAGTGGTAGATGAGGACATGATGGCGCACGCGCAACTGGGCGACGACAACCTTCTGATCTATGCCGGGACGACCAACGGTGTATTGGAGGTCGATGCCGACCACCTTGTACTTGTCTCCAGCAAACAACTGCTCAACGCTGTTGATGTAGTCGTCCACCACGACTGGGTCGATGGTGTACACCACCGAGAGATCCTTCTCCCTCGCGTGGGTCTCCACTCTATGCTCGCCGAACTCCATTGGAGCGACGCCGGACATCCCCTCTCTGTGTGTCGCCGTGGGTGTGCTTGTTGTGTTGTGGGGCGCAATCGAAAGGTTGAAGAGACTAAGGTTATAATGGCCACGGGAATTAAAGGGGAAGCCGGGCAACCAGGAATATCGGCAGGCCCTGATGGCAGTTCTAATTTGCAGCGCGTAACTCCATTATGCCGCACGTAACTGCATCATGTGGCAACGCGCGCAGCGCAACCGCATGCATATGGGGCCCCTGACGTGATCGTGCGCATGCCCAACCGCTGGCAGAGTTTGCACGGAGGGACGCGATCAGAGCGCTCCGTGGTCGCCTCAAGGAAAAGCTGTCCAGAAGCCGAGCGCGCCAACGGACGCGAGCAGAGCGCGCCAACGGATGTGACAGAGCACACTGCGGCGCCTAACGGCGAGCACAGCGCGTTGCGGCGCCTAACGGCGAGTAGAGCTTGCTGAGGGATGCGAGTAGAGGACGACACACAGTGATACGTGGCAAATAAGATGAACTGTGCGAGCGATGTCGAAGACATGAAGCACGAATCAGATTAGAGTTGCGTGTGCGATACGTGACAGACAGTTGATCCATCAGAGCTGTTTGTGATGGAATAAGCCATGTGTGTTGCGGGCAAACGCTTGCTGGTGTATAACCTTAAATTTAACCAAAAACGTGTTGATGCATCTTACAAAAATTGTATAGCTGGAAACTATATTCAAATACAACTCCAAAGATATAATCTATGGCGACATGCATTCGTATTTTATTAGGTAAATCCTATTTATAAACCATGACGGGGGTATAATAGGTAATTAAATCACAAACCTTTTTTATTAACTGTATGTGTACGTGTCCTCTCGTCCTCCTCTCGCACGTCTTGTCACCCCGCTGCCGTAGACGGCTTACAGCGCAAGCTGGCGCAGCGCGCGGGGGCGTTCTTTTGGCTAAACGGTGGCGCCAATGAATCGTCGGTGAGCCCTTTCCCACACAACCTCACAGGTTCCCGTGCAAGCTTCCCGCCCGACTTGGTGAAATCCCCCAAAATCCCAATGCTTGCCGGCCTGCTATAGAAACCTTCACGGTCGGCGAGTCCCGCGTGACAATGTCCCCTCCCTCCCTATAGCTTATCTTGTCTGCTTCTCCCACAATCGCCAATGGCACCAGTCCGTCGTCGTCGCTTAGCCACTCCGCCATCATCAAAGGACAGCTCTAGCTGGGAGGCTACACC
This sequence comes from Triticum dicoccoides, assembly GCF_002162155.2. Classification (NCBI taxonomy): domain Eukaryota; kingdom Viridiplantae; phylum Streptophyta; class Magnoliopsida; order Poales; family Poaceae; genus Triticum; species Triticum dicoccoides. The sequence continues at coordinate 305,972,137 of NC_041392.1, read as the reverse complement.
GCGGTGGTGGCGCAGTCCCCGACGTAGTGTAGTGTGTGTGGCATCCCTGTTGGGTGTGCGTGGAACACCCACCGCACGTTTCGCCGTCGCTGCCCGTAGGCAGCTGTTGCCGGCCACCGTTGCCGCCACACCACCGTCAAAATCCATGGCCATCTCCCGCTCTGCCACCACGGCCCGAAGGCGGGAGGTGGCCGTCATGGCCGCCACCCCACTGCCGGCCACCATGGCCATCACCCGCTCCACCACTGCAACCCGAAGGCGGGAGGTGGTGGTCGTGTCCGCCACCCCATCCTCGGCAACCGTGGCCGACAGCCCACCATCGACCGCCGAGATCATCACCCGCTCCGTCACGGCCGCCCAAAGGAGGGAGGTGGAGGTGGAGGCCTGCACGTGCGTCAGCGACCTTGCGCGCTACATGGAGTTCCTGCGGGAGGAGGAGGAGTGCCTCGTCGAGCATGCAAAGAGCCTTACCGCAGCCGTGGCTGCAGCACACGCCGACGCAGAGGCGAGGAATCAGGAGATCTATGAGCAGTCCAGCCACTTCGAGAGGGATCGTCTGGAGCGGCAGTGGGCGTTCGAGCTAGCGCGCGTCGCTGAACGTGTAGCAGTGGCAGACACCGTATTGCATTTTTCTAGCTCGTCGGTAGGCTCCTCCTCCTCCTCTGCCTCTTACTGAGCGCGCTCGGCAGAGGAGAGGCTACCGGAAGTAGCACAAAGCCCCTCCGTGGTAGTAGTAGTATTTAGGGGCTATTTTGTTTAGTTCATCTGACTATAGATGTGTGGTCGAACTGTACAACATACTTAAAATTAGCTAGTATATATAGTTGAACTAGCTATTTCAGTACGTGGTTGGCAACAATTGGGGAGAAGTTTGGTCGGTTCAGCTGTCGAGTTGAATTGTTTGTATAAATTAAGAACGACTGCTTAATCTATGAATGAAATCTATGCATAATTACTAAATTTTAGTTGCAAAAATTACATAGTGCTAATGATTTCTAGCTGCATATTTTGACAAATCATAGTGTTTCAAGGATTGACAAATGGCAACGTTACTAGATCAACAAATGTAAATCTTTCCAGTTTGACAAATGGCAACATACCCAATATGACAGATGCAAATCTTACCAAATTGTTTGTACGTGGTTGCACAGGGGTCATCCAAAACAACTGTTTGTGTTGAAGGGATGAACAAATCCCGTGTTGCTCTCACTTTGCATACAAGTGTTCTATCTAAATCGTTTGCGACCAAGATCTGCAGAAATCCCGCTCGGCACATTTTCTCTTGGCTTCCTGGGGAAGCTGTCGGTTTGCGTACAGGTGTTCTAACTAAAACGTTTGCAATGAGTGTTTTATATTTAAAAAGCGAATTAAACTGCGGCTTGGGCACCATTAATGGAGATGATGCAAGCAAGGCAGGCGGCCTTGGAAGTCAAAGGGCTCGCTTCCCAGTGAGTCTGCGCAGTGTACAGCTCGCACGCTTCCTGATGAGCCTGTGCACTTGAGGACAACTTGCACGCCTCTCGGTCAGCTTGCGCACCGGACGGTGCTCGCACGCTTCCTGTTCAGTCAAGGTCAAGTAGTTGTCCACACGGCACCTCCTACCGCCATTAAAACCAAGACATGTGGCGTCACGTTAATGGTTAACAGAATTTTGGATTTACTAGAATTTAAAAACCAGGCATCTCAATGTTTTGCCGGCAATCAACAGTGCCCTAGTGTTTGAAATTCATTCCCATTTCTTGCATGGGACCTAAGCATGCACCCAAGGACACGGATTTGATTTTTCAACCAATTTATATGCACTGGAGCATGTGCATGTAGTTCAAATTTGAATTATGCACATAAATGCATTGAAAACTCAGTTAATGCATAAAAATGTCCAAACGAACCCCGAAAAATCACAAAAATTTACACAACACTCCTGTTATTCTGTGTTGACATGAGAAAAAAATTGAAAGCGATAAGAGGCAATGGATATCGTTTGGTCCCCAAAGGTGGGACGTTCCCTACCGAAAACCATCATGCTTGTTGTGAGAAGCTCCGGTTTGTGAGAAGCATATACCCAAACCTACCCCAAATGGGACAAAATTTGTACAACGACATGTTGATGCCACTCCATGATAGCATGCCAAGTTCATGAATTTCAGACGAGTTTTCAATTTACTAGAATTTAAAAACCAGGCATCTCAATGTTTTGCCGGCAATCAACGGTGCCCTGGTGTTTGAAATCCATTCTCATTTCTTGCATGGGACCTAAGCATGCACCCAAGGACACATATTTGATTTTCAACCAATTTATATGCACTGGAGCATGTGCATGTAGTTCAAATTTGAATTATGCACATAAATGCATTGAAAACTTAGTTAATGCATAAAAATGTCCAAACGAACCCCAAAAAATCACAAAAATTCACACAACTCTCCTATTGTTCTATGTTGACATGAGAAAGAAATTTGAAAGCTATAAGAGGCAATGGATATCGTTTCGTCCCAAAAGGTCGGACGTTCCCTACCGAAAACCATCATGCTTGTTGTGAGAAGCTCCGGTTTGTGAGAAGCATATATCGAAACCCCCAAATGGGACAAAATTTGTACCACGGCATGTTGATGCCACTCCATGATAGCATGCCAAGTTTCATGAATTTCAGACAAGTTTTGGATTTAGTAAAATTTAAAAACTAGGCATCTCAATGTTTTGCCGGTAATCAACGGCGCCCTGGTGTTTGAAATTCATTCCCATTTCTTGCATGGGACCTAAGCATGCACCCAAGGACGCATATTTGATTTTTCAACCAATTTATATGCACTGGAGCATGTGCATGTCGTTAAAATTTGAATTATGCACATAAATGCATTGAAAACTCAGTTAATGCATAAAAATGTCCAAACGAACCGCGAAAAATTCCAAGATTGAACACAACACTCTTGTTGTTCAATGTTGACACTCGAAGTTTTTTGAAAGCAATAAGAGGCAACGGATATAGTTTTGTCCCCAAAGGTGGCACGTTCCCCACCGAAACCATCACGCTTGTTGAGAAGCTCTAGTTTGTGAGAAGCTTATACCAAACCTGCCCCAAATGGGACAAAAATTTTACCACGACATGTTGACGCTGCTACATGATAGCATGCAAAGTTTCATGAATTTCAGACAAGTTTTGGATTTACTAGAATTTAAAAACCAGGTATCTCAATGTTTGTGGCCGAGTGACAGTGGCAGGGTGTTTGAAATTCATTCCCATTTCTTGCATGGGACCTAAGAATGCAACCAAGGACACATATTTGATTTTTCAATAAGTTTATATGCACTGGAGCATATGTATGTTGTTCAAATTTGAATTATGCGCATAAAATGCCTGGAAGCCCAGTTAATGTATAAAAAAGTACAAATGAACCCTGAATAATTCCAGTTTTTTTGACGACACACCTATAGTTGCATGTTCACTGCAGATAAAAGTTCTAACATTCAAATACCATCCTTTGTAGCTGTGACCCTATTACGTAATTCAAATGATCAAGACGATAAATCAAGTGGATCGCACACAGTTTATTATCACCAACCATGTGAGATGCAGCACAAGATATCTTGGAGCACCGTCGGTGTATAGTACTATAAATCAAGTAGATCGCACACAGTTAGTCTCCTTTGTGTACCCAAATTATGTAATGATGTGGACGACCACTGTAACCAGGGAAATTCAAACCAAAATTTTTGACGTTCAGACTCAACACACACAGGTTAAGCTATCTGAATCGTTTGTGATGTTCACATATCGTACACAGTTCTGAATAAGGGATCGTGTCTGATGGCACTTTGCGCGCCAGTTTTTTGGTGAAGCAATTCCAAATTTTTGGCTTCCGTGGAAATATCTACCTCCCCGCCCCTCCCCCTTACCAAAAGCCACATTTCCCCTCTTTTCGCCTTCCTTTCCAAGTTGAAACCTTCACTCCTTGCTTGCAGCGCCGCTGCCTCCTCGCCGGCGACCCTTCTTCACGCTCCTCGGCCTCGCCTATCCAGGTAGGTAATCCACACCCGACCCCCATCCTCCTCCTCCTTCCGCAACCCACATGCCCCTACCGCCGGCGTGCGCGCGACACCTTCCACCCAAATCACCGACCCCTCCACCAAATAAGAGCCGGCCTAAGCCATGGTGCACACAGTATAGCCAGGACCTCAAGGAGCATTTGGTAGCGGAGAAGCAAATTGCGGCCGCACGCGCGGATGAGGTCGCGATGGCTGCCATTTGTGCCGACCCCAGATTTTTAAGGAGCACCTTGCCATTTGCTAGCTAGACCGGTTATGCATGCTCGGTTTACCCGTTGCGTGTGCTGCTCCTGCCTTCCCTTCACAAATTCTAGTGAATTGTGCTATCTAATTTTACCATGCAATCTGTTGCTCTAGTGTATATGTTCTATATGTCGTGCAGTGTGGTGCTCACTTATTAACTGTTTTGTTAATTAGTTGTCGTCTTCAGTTAACTGTTTGGTTCAATTATGCAAATGTGATGTTCAATTCTTCAGGCTGCAATTTTGTATTGTCTTCCATGTGAGAAATAAATCAAATTTATCTTTACAAAATTGTGGGTGCATTCTGTTATTATATACCATGTGAGGAATATATTGAATTTGACTGTAGTAAATACATGAGAAACAAATACAATTGCTACAATTGGCTGTAGTTAACTGTTTGGTTAACTATGTGATCCTCTATTAGGAGTATGTTATATTGTGCAATCTGGTGCTCAGTTAATGTTTGGTTCATTTGTTGTGGTGTTTAGTTAACTGCTTGGTTCAATTCTGCAATGCGATGTCCAATTGTCGTGGGTAGAATTTTGTATTGTTGTGCATGTGAGGAATAAATCAAATTTGGCTGCACTTAATACATGAGAAACATATACAAGTGCTATATTTCCTAGTTCTTAATCACGCTTGGTTTGGATAAATGGGTTTTCCATGTGGCTTCAATTAATCTGATGAATCTGCAATGTGATTATTTTTCATCAACATATTTTACTGATAGCATGCGAACCCTTACTTAACCTGATGACTAACTACCTTATACGTGTTGCAGGGAAACAATGGGAAGCATTGAGGTTTACAATCGAGGTTAGCACATGCATGATCCGTTGTCTAATAGCACATTATTATGCAATTGCAGGAACCATTCTAATATTTAGGTTTTTAACAATTTAGTCTTGCACATGTAGGTCCTGCTGTCAAAGGTTTTGACCCACTGTTCGACCCTTTTTGCATATGGAGAAATGAGTTGTCCATGAATACCAGTCAAGTGAAGAAACTCAAAAAGATTGTTAGGATAAAGAAATTAGCGACAAAAAACAACAAGATCGTTGTCTGCACAATGAAGAAGACATCAGTTCACTACAGGATGGTAATAACTATTATACCTTGCCTTTTTTATTCCTTTGCCCCATTTCCAATGTAGAGAATATATTTATGCACATCCTTGTTTTCAGGCCTTTCCAAAGCAGTTCACTGATGATTACCTCTCAAACCACCTGTATGGTCAGGAGGCGAGGAAGGTATTCGTACAACACCCATAGTTCAATATTGAAGTGTTCCTGAAGAGGACGAAGGATCGACGGTCAATCATCCACAGGCACTGGCCTAAAGTTACAAAGACCTTCAACATCAATGAAGGCTCAATATTCGCCTTCTGCTTCAATAGTTTTTGAGATGAGATACATCTATCTATGTATCGTCTATGATGCTAATTTCGAAAGGTTATAGATGTTGGATGTGAAACTTGGTCCTGGTGTAGTTTTGTAATGGGGTAGCTGAGTGCTGAAGCTATATGATGTTGTACTCTGATGTATTTCAATTATGAAAATGAAATATATTGTGTGCTTAATATGAACTATCAATTAGGTTAATAAATGGATTATGAATAATTGAATAATTAGCCTGCTAATTGGGTTTTGCTATTGCAAACGGTTGTTGAAAAAATACCATGGGCGATGACCTCAGGCAACGCACACAGTTTCTAGGAATAAACCATGTTGGATCAATGAACAATCACACACAACTTTTCTTGAAAACTGTTTGCGTTAGGCCACCTTGCACAAACGTTTACCACATGAAAATTGTGTGTGATGGACAGTCTTTGCCACACAGTTTCTTCCATGGACCGTGTGTGATATATTCAATAATGCAAGCGATTTAATGGGAAAGATTGTGTGTGATGTACCTGTGAACAAAAACATTTTCATTGGAGCGACTGTGTGGGATGTACATATGAACGGAAACGTTTAGCGGGGACTGACTGTGTGGGATGTACTTGCGACCGGAAACAATTTTGCTGTATAATTGTATTTTTTAGCTCTACTGTACGTATTTCTGTATTTGAGCGCTTGCCGGTCGCACACGCCCTCATTTTGCTGAACGTGTGTGCCAGGAGGGCATATCCCGGACGGTTTCTGGGTCGTGTGGGAAGGACCCCCCTATCGCCCACACTCACTTGGCGACGGTTCCAAATGCCATCGCGGAAAGGGGTTAAAAACCTTTTGTTTAGGAGCTCGTTGTACTAGTGATATAGCCCATTTATAGCCCGCTAACTCACGACCCGTTATAGCCTATTCGAATTAGGCCCAGTAGCGCCATATGGGCTGTCCAATATGATTCCAGCCCTTTGTAACTTCCGGCCGATGTATGGCCCATGATGTCTTTCGGCCCATATGAGGCCCTTTCTAAATCTTGGCCCATAAATGGCCCATGGTGAAACTATAATGAATAGTATATAGCTTTATACCCATTAACGTCCCATTATTCCATTGTGCCCTTTCAACCTATGTTATCTTCGGCCTTCTAAGGGCCCATTTATTATTTGGCTCATTTTCAGCGTTCGATTACTTACTGTATGTTACTGGCCTGTTTCGCTTGTGGGCCAAATTCAGCCCGTGGTTAAAGTCGGCCCGTCTGTGGCCCTTTAATCCGTTGTGCCATTTTCATGGCGTCATCAAATATGGCCCACTAACGACCCGTTATGCCTGCCATTGGAATTAAGCCCATTGTACACATGGGCCTGTTAACGACCCATAAATAGACGATTCCCATGATAGCCCATTTACGGCCCATATTGAGGTCCATTAATTATCCATGAAAGTACGGCCCATGTTTGGCCAATCGATCATATGGCCCGTAGAAGTCCCATTGAATCTACGACTCGTAGAAGGCCCATGGATTGTACGGAACTTAGGAGGCCCACTACAGCAGGCAGCAGGACCATGGTTACAATGGTCAGTATGTTGCCCATGTTTACTGTGGCCTAGTTCTAAATAAAAAGGTTACCGCGGAAAAAGAACTGCAGTGAGTACTAGCAAAAAAATAAACAAGACAATAAGGATATAAATAAGCAAGCAACTTACACTAGGCTATTACGGCTATTACAAATATTACATCCACTGGGCATCAAAGTTCGCCAGCAGTGCAAATATAGTGAACAAAGCAGCATATTACATACGCCGGGTGTCTAAATTGGCCACCAGTGAAAATAAATGTGGCAGCAAAACAAGTCCAGAACTGAAAGCACTTCAGAAGAGCTCAAGAAACGATATCCTGGATACCCACCACGCTCGCAAGAAGCTTAGCAAGCATATTAGTTTTCTCTAGTTTGGCGCTAAAATCGTCCAGCGCTTGCTGTTGCACCAGAAAGTATGCATCGGAATTCTGCAGGAACTTCCTCAGTCCTCCGGCTTCTTGCCGCAGCACAGCTTGATGACCCACAAGTATATGTGATCTATCATAGTCCTTTCGATAAGTAAGAGTGTCGAACCCAACGAGGAGCAGAAGGAAATGACAAGAGGTTTTCAGCAAGGTATTCTCTGCTTATCAGTAACAGATAGTTGTGTGATAAGATAATTCGTAACGGGTAACAAGTAACAAAAGTAACTAAGGTGTAGCAAGGTGCCCCAATCCTTTTGTAGCAAAGGACAAGCCTGGACGAACTCTTTTATAAAGCAAAGCGCTCTCGAGGACACATGGGAATTACTGTCAAGCTATTTTCCATCATGCTCATATGATTCGTGATCGTTACTTTGATAATTCGATATGTGGGTGGACCGATGCTTGGCTGATGCCCTTCCTTGGACAAGCCTCCCACTTATGATTAACCCCTCTCGCAAGCATCCGCAACTACGAAAGAAGAATTAAGATAAATCTAACCATAGCATGAAACATATAGATCCAAATCAGCCCCTTACGAAGGAACACATAAACTAGGGTTTAAGCTTCTGTCACTCTAGCAACCCATCATCTACTTATTACTTCCCAATGCCTTCCCCTAGGCCCAAATCATGGTGAAGTGTCATGTAGTCGACGTTCACATAACACGACTAGAGGAAAGACAACATACATCTCATCAAAATATTGAACGAATACCAAATTCGCATTTAAGAACATTATAACTAGGCACCCTAGGAGCTCCCTAACACTATCAGCCTTTGGAGTCATCCGAATTCAAGATACGGCTGTCTCTAGATGTTGGATGCGCAGTAGAATATTCGTTGCTCCCATCCTTGCAACTTCTGAGGCAGCTACTCCCGTAACTATTTTGGACCAACGTGGTTAATTGGGCCAAATAGCCCATGCATAGCCAGCCCAAGCGAGGGAGCATTCCCTAATCCAAAAAGCAGCGAACCAATCAGTGGTGGGCGATTAGAGTGCTCGCTAACCCTAACCAATGCCAGCGGTGACGCTGCCGGTGGTGGATGGCCGAAACGTTAGTGTCGATCTCCACCTGGATGGATTCGAAGCACGACATCATGGCGGTGGACAAGGGGCCCAGCGTCCATGGCACTCAAGCTTTGGCGACCATGCTGGTATCAATTTTGGGTGTTTGAATTTGTTATACTGACCGAACTGTACTATGCTGGTAGCCATGGCGCAGTGAGTGAACAAGTCCTCTGCATTCGAGGAACAACCCAATTAACTCCGCAACGACGACCACCCCTCTGACCACCATGACTTTTTACCAACTGCAAGCCCTCTTCTCTCATCCTAGAAAAACATACTATAGAGTAGGTGCTTGCTAGGGTTGCCAATCTGGGCCTCCGACCACTAAATTCAAACCATAAACATATGTTTTGTCTAATAATAGGTGCAGATGCTAGGGGCTAGGCGTCGACACCTCTGGCCTCATGGCACTCCTTGCAATTGTTTGTATGCTTTCATTGGAATAAATGGCCATGTGATTTCTGGTGCATGGCGATGCTATTTTAACAAAGTCTTGTTCAGTTTGCAGTGGCAAGTTGGTACCCTCTTATCCTCTACAGGTACTACATTGGTTAAGAAAGAGGTATTGTCTTTCATAGCCATCAGCATTATTTTGATCTCCATGCTAGCATAATACAAATCTAAAGTTAAATCAATTGACAATGTTCTTCTTCTGACTGAAGAAATTTATTTTTAGACAGTTAGTGGCAGGGGCAGTTGGTTAGATATAAAGCCTTTTGGTAAACCGGGCCGGTTTAATGGTCGAAGTAGCTACTGATTTGCTGATGGGTCACTGCTTTGCAAGATGGAGCTGGCCCATCGTCGTCCCCCACATAGCTGACTCGTGCTGCAAATATTGAATTCCCTCAAAGGAAGAAATTGAGACTGATGGTGGCAGAATTACAAAGAAGCTTGGCCATCTCTCTTCTGTTACCGTTGTTGGAGTGGAATTTGGCATTAGGCCTCAAGGTGGTTTGGCCTATCAAAGTATGATTCCCCGCCTTGATTTGTATATATCCACGATCTCATTAGTTTCAATCATTTTGGTTTTTATTTTTTCTGTTATGTATGTAGCATCAGGATCATGAGTAGGGTGTGGAGGCTTTCGGGCTGCAGTCCCATGGAGTTCTATGCCTCCATGGGAAGTGGATATAGTTGAAGCGCCATATCCAATTCAACTGAGCTCGCCACGATGACGATAAAGCACCAATCACACCTTCAATATTGGTTGGGAATTGTGTGTTTAGGTTTGCTGACTCTGTTGGGGTGTGACAGGAGAAGGTAGCCACCACTAGTAGATATTCGAGCTCACGAGTAACACGACGCAAAGGACCGTTGGCTAACAAGATTCATCCGCACACCATGTCAATATTCTTGGACAAGTACGTATAGTGTTTTCTACTCTCTACTATGACTTTGATAAATTATTATTAGGTTGATTTCAGTCTCTAGGAGTTTGATAACTTATTATTAGTTTGATATTCAGTCTACAACTCTAAAGGAGCTCATATGGCACATATAGTTTTACTTTAAACATTGTAGAGGATGCTCGGATGTGTACACAATAGATGGCCATTTGCTATAAAAACAAAAGCCGTGGCTGGGAGATAAGTTATTTTTTCATACATAACAAACCCCCACTTCTAGTTTATGTTGGGGAACTGCATAAGCATTTGGAATATCACATAATTGCGGGCTCGAACATGACATGACTGTAGTGGCATTTATGTTTGATATTTAGCTTTGGGGATGAAATGGCGAAATTTGAGTAGCTTAATTTGATGTGATTTTGTGAATGCATAAGTATTTGTAATGCTCATGGTCACTCTTGAGAAGATATGACAAAAAACGATATGAATGATCGTGCTACTTGGCACAAGCCCATAAGTTCATTAGTTTCATTGTTAGATGAAATTGATTACCTCAATTTATGTTGGGTATTTAATTATTTTACATGCATGTCACATCTATCTAAGGGCAAAGCTTGCGTTACTTTAGTCACTGATATTTGCTCGCTTTAAAATAGCTCATGCTAAACAAAATGATGGACGATGATGAATTATTTGTTGGTTAGAGGACAATTTGCTATATATAATTCAGTTGTCAATACGGTTCTGATTTGCAGTGGAAGTGATGAAATTCCATAACTTGAGAAAGAGACATGTTTTAAGAGAAGGTGATTCAACTAATATGGCAATGATAGAATCAAACCAGTATCTCTCATTTCTTAATTTTACTTAATTTATGTTAGATATTCTTTCTTAGACTTCCATTGAATTTTTGGCGCTTCCACTTTAATAAATTTAACAACTATCCTACTGATGTTTCTAATAAGGTGCCCAAGAGTTCCAATGTAGCCATCCACAGAAATTTCATGCTGGACTGCTCAGAAGTTACTAAAGAGGAAACAACAACAACTCAGTGTTGAACATCATGTACTAAATTTTGGCCAATAAATAAATAGAAGGAAGCTAGAGCCATATTGCATTGGTGCAAATAACCTTTTGCTCTGAACCTGAGCAGATAGAGAAATTCTTGCTTTAGCTTTCATTATGCTCAATTCCTTAACATGACTTGTTTTCCATTTGTACCATTATTGTTCACCAAGGTCTCCGAACAATCGTTGTATTGTAATGACAACGACAAAAGCCTAATAGGCTAATACTACTATATTTATTTGAGTTTCAGGTAAAATGAAATTACATAAAATTATTTATAATACTACAAGATTTAAATTTACATAAAATGCTTCCGCATAATTGTATCAAGCCTAACATTTATTGTTGCTGAAAGAAGGGCGCAGCAACGCACGCCTTTCATGATCTAGTGATTACTTATAACAAGACTTCTCCCATGTCCTCAAGAACAAACGTAACTACTCACAAAGCATATTCATGTTCATAATCAGAGGAGTATTAATTATCATTAAGGATCTGAACATATGATCTTCCACCGAATAAACCAACTAGAATCAACTACAAGGAGTAATACTACTAGCAACCCACAGATACCAACCTGAGTTTTTGAGACAAAGATCGGATACAAGAGTTGAACTAAGGTTTGAGAGGAGATGGTGCTGGTGAAGATATTGATGGAGATTCACCCCCTCTCGATGAGAGGATCGTTGGTGATGATATGGCTTCGATTTCCCCCTCTCGGAGGGAAGTTTCCCCGGCCGAATAGCTCAGCCGGAGCCCTAGATTGGTTATGTCTAGGTTCCGCCTCAAGACAGCGGCGCTTCGTCCTGAAAGCTTCCTTCTGACTTTTTCCAGGTCAAAACACACCATGTAGCAGAAGATGGGCATCAGGGGCCTACCAGGTGGCCCACAAGGCAGGGGCACGCCCCCACCCTTGTGGATGGCTAGTGGCCCCCCTCTGTTTCTTTCTTCACCCAATATTTTTTATATATTCCAAAATAATTCTCCGTGAAGTTTCAAGACTTTTGGAGTTGTGCAGAATAGGTCTCTAATATTTGCTCCTTTTCCTGTCCAGAATTCCACCTGTCGGCATTCTCCCTCTTCATGTAAACCTAGTAAAATAAGAGAGAAAAGGCATAAGTATTGTGCCATAATGTGTAATAACATCCCATAATGCAATAAATATCAATATATAAAAGCATGATGCAAAATGGACATATCATAGCTGACTGATGACTTTCAGCTTGTAGCTGAGACTAAAGAAACCGAAGTGATTCAGGCAGCGAGTTCAAAGAGCTTGTGCTAGCGGTAGTGGCCAGTAACTCGAACACTACATCAACGCAGGACTTTGGGGTTGTCTCACTGTCTACAAGATAGTTTGTATCAGCTTTCTTGGAAACCAACAGGGTTGTCTCACTATCTTGAACCTTATCTGCATTACTTTCTCTACCATTGCATAATGGGGTGCTCTTCTCCAATATTCTGTTTGCATTCTACAAGAGAAACAACCAGACACATCACAAGCTTAGCATGTAGTATATGAAACTCATTTTGGTAAACCGGTTCAGTAGTAAGGTGGACATGATAACATCATGAAACGAGCATATATCTATGTATTATGGTCACTGTATTGTCCATATCATTCTAGTTTATGTTGCCAAATCAAAATAGAGACGCAGTTCAAATCATATATTTTGAAGACACAACAACATAGACAGAATATAAGTGTGGGAAACTACACATCACTGGCAACACTTGTAATGTGCATGACATGAGAACATAACTATTTATACAACTGAAACTGAAATAAACATAGAGCAAGAAGTTATAATAGCAATCCAGTTAAAGAAATAGGTTTAAAACATACATGTTGGGCCATTGGAGCTTCAATTGGATCCTTCAAATTCGAAATTTGTTGGTATGAGTAAATATAGTGATGCAAGAGCAAAGGAGTATGGACCATAGCTATGGAATCTGACCTGAGAACAGTTGCTCTTCTGCTTTAAATGTGGAGTTTGGGTTTGCTGTGGTGGTCTTCATGCTTTGGGCACTGCAGTTGCTTTACAAACTGCTCGTGTGGGGGTACTCTGTAGTGGACATGGTACTCTTTCAACTAGAAGTGGGTTACTATCCGCCGGGGTTGGGGTTAGATGGGATGTAGCTAGTTCTCTGTCTGACGGTGTAAGTGTACAATCTGGAAGAGTCTCGATTATGTGTGGTGGGGCTAGTTCGTGGGCCAGTACAACCATGGTTCTATCTGCATCGATGGGTAGCACCATCTTTTGTGAAGAATGGGTTTTTACTCCCTTAGATACTTCCATCACCCCCTCCAATTCAAATGTCTAATAAACAAGAAAAGAAATTGAAAGTACAGACATTGTATGATAGACAGATGTGGTAATTCACATATATGTTGTCTAACCAAACAGGACATCATGACACAATTTCACATATATGATGGCTAAATAAACAAGATAGCATGACACAGTTTCAGATATATGATGGATAACTTAACACGATATAATGGCATAATTCAACATATGATGAGTATCTAAATAGGATGACATGGCAAAATTATATGATGTCTTTTTAAAATAGGTTGGGATGAAATAATTCACATACATGTTGTCTAAGTATACAAGATGGCATGATATAATTCACATAATTGATTCATATAGTAAGCAACTGGCACTCGCATGTATGATCTATAAACTAAGCAGATGGCATTGAATATTGTGTATATGATGTCTACACTAAGCAATGCAAGACACCATATGCATGATATGAGAAAATATTGCAAGTTAGAGCATACACCTCATATGGGATATAGGACTGGTCATCTGTCTCTGAATCCTCCTCTGAGGAGCTACCTGTAACCATCGAGATATATGCTTCAACATGTACCATTGCCTGCTTTGAAGACCTTGTTTTCACTCCAGATTTTTCCATAACTGGCTCAAATGGCTGATACACATGAAGATTAGTTCAATATACACAGATTGTTGACAAATGGAATATGTAATGAAAAAAAGGATGGCATGAGATAATTCACATATATGATGCCTGGCTACATGGCGGTGCATAATTCACATATATGATATCTGGCTAAAAAACATGGCATTGCATAATTCACATATCTGATATAGAAAAAAAATAGGAGGCATTCACACAAAGCATGTCTAATCTAAGCAGATTGTCAGCAATGCAAGACACCATATGCATGATATGAGC
>NC_041392.1:305923027-305957520 GCF_002162155.2 Triticum dicoccoides | reverse complement strand
ACGACTGGTCATCTGTCTCTGAATCCTCCTCTGAGGAGCTATCTGTAACCAGCAAGAAATCTACATCGATAGGTAGCACTAACTGCTCAGAATACCTTGTCTTCACTCCAGATTTTCCCATGACCGACTCAAATGGTTGATGCACGGGAAGAGTAGATGAATGTATAAAAATTGTTGACAAATGGAATACATTATGAAAAAAATATGGCACAATACAATTCACATACACGATGACTGGCTAAACAGGACGACATTGCATGATTCACGTATATGATGTCTGGCTAAAGAAGATTGCATTGCATAATTCACATATACTCCCTTCATTCCTAAATATTTGTCTTTTTAGAGATTTCAAATGGACTACCACATACGGATGTATATAGACATATTTTGGAGTGTAGATTAACTCATTTTGCTCCGTATGTAGTCACTTGTTGAAATCTCTAAAAAGATAAATATTTAGGAACAGTGGGAGTATGATATAGAAACCAAACATGTGGCATTCACACAAAGCAAATCTAAACTAAGTTGATGACATATAAGATGTATAATGTATGCAATGTGATGCACCATATGCATGACATGACCAACATCAACATGCCAGGTTAGAGCAAACACCTCAGGGGGTAAATAGGAGTGGTCGGCTCCCTCTGAACAGTTATCTTCCTTTGGAATACAATCTAGAGTGGGGGGAGGGGCCGTCGGTGTCAAAACCGGCGGATCTCAGGTAGGGGGTCCCGAACTGTGCGTCTGAGGTTGATGGTAATAGGAGACAAGGAACACAATGTTTACCCAGGTTCGGGCCCTCTCGATGGAGGTAAAACCCTACGTCCTACTAGATTAATATTGATGAGTATGGGGGTTACAAGAGTTGATCTACCACGAGATCGTAATGGCTAAAACCCTAGAAGTCTAGCCTATCGGATTATGATTATTCTGTCCCTCTACGGACTAAACCCTCCGGTTTATATAGACACCGGAGGGGACCAGGGTCATACAAAGTCGGTTACAGAGAAAGGAATCTTCATATTGGGATGCCAAGCTTGCCTTCCACGCCAAGGAAAGTCCCATCCGGACACGGATGGGAGTCTTCACTCTTGCATCTTCACTGTCCACCAGCCCGGCCTACGTACCACAGTCCGGACGCCCGAGGACCCCCTAATCCAGGACTCCCTCAGTAGCCCCTGAACCAGGCTTCAATGACGAGGTGTCCGACGCGTAAATTGGCTTCGGCATTGCAAGGCGGGTTCCTTCTCCAAACATTCCAACACAGTCTTCGGACGCAACGAGTGTATCCGGCTCTACAAAACAAATACCACACACCACCACAGAGGAAACAATATTTTGCGAGTCCAATCTGCTGACAAATTTTCTGTGATGTGATATCACGTCACCATCTGGTTATTATATCGAACCATTCTTTTCTTTGCTTGCCATTCCACGTTCCAAGACGCGGTTTCATTGGAACGTCTTGTTGAAGCAGAGATCGTGTCCCCTTATTGCGGGATCCTCATCAACACGGGCGTGTGGATTCCAACCGTCCGGTTGGCATGATTCCTTAAGAATAGGTAGGTTTCAAGGTCGAGGAGGAGGTGTTTGATATTTATTGCCTTTATAAAGGGACTAAGGTCCGTCTGGCTTCTTTACGCCAACTCTTTCCTCATCCTCTCCAACCTCGAGCTCTGGCGCCCAAGGCTTCGATTGTTTCGAGCTTACCAGTCATGGCCGAGCCCAGTCCTCAAAGTCGGTGGGTGCCTTCCTCCGTCACAGAGGAGGACATTGCGAAGCTCCGAGCGGCCAGATATCTGACCGCGGAAATCCCCCATAGGCTTCCTGCTCAAGGGCAGGTTATTCCTACTCCCAGATCCGGTGAGAGGGTCGTATTCATCTCCCACTTCCTCCGAGGGATGGGGTTCGCCCTCCACCCCTTTGTTCGAGGGCTTATGTTCTATTACGGGCTAGATTTTCATGATCTAACTCCAGACTCCTTCCTTCATATCTCGGCATTCATTATTATGTGTGAAGCTTTCCTCCGTATTCCCCCACACTTCAGCTTGTGGCTTAAGACCTTTAATGTGAAGCGGAAGGTAGTCGACGGGGGACGGGCAGAGTCCGGTGATGCTACAGTGGGTAAACTCATCAACGCTCCCTGGCTAAAAGGATCCTTCATAGATTCTTCCGACTTATGGCAGTGGGAGTGGTTTTATATCACTGAACCCCGTGGCACCAAGTGGGCAGCTACACCTGCGTTCCGATCTGGCCCTCCAATTCAGCTTGCATCATGGGTCAATAAGGGGTTGGACTGGGGATCAACCGATGAAGTGCAGACTCTTCAGAGCCGCATCCGAAGTCTCCTTGAGAGGGACACTGAACTCATTGACGTGATTCAGGTAATGCTAGTCCGTCGGGTCCTCCCGTGCCAAAGACAACCCCTCCGCATGTGGGAGTTTAATCCAGAAGGACCACAAACCCTTCAGCACTTCTTCAGTGTGATGCATAGAGGAATGTGGAAGTTGTTTTCCGGGAAATGAAAACAGTGGCCAGACACTACAGAAGACATCGGCCTCGACTGCAACCATCCGGATACCTTGGTAAGCACTCGATTCTTGAACACAGCTTGGATACGCATCTCTTGAGAAGGTGCTGAGAAAACTATCTTCTTCTAGAGTTGGATAAAGAAGGCGGAGCGAATCAGGTGTTCGACTCCTCTTCCCGAAGACTCAGCTAGTCCCATACTAGCAAGGATGCTGGTCCCGACGCCATACCAGGCGCCGGTGGAGGAGGAGAATGAGAAGAGCGGGGGAGCCAAAGGCGGCTTCCATCCTGGAGGCAAACCACACACTGTGTCCGGGGAGACTAGGGCTCCCTCTTCCGAAGACAAAAGGGAAGGAGAAGTTGACATCCCTTCTTCCCATGGTAAGAAAAGGGCCGCCTCCGAGGGTTAGGAGGAAAGGGCTCCTAAGTGGGGCAAAACACCCCTGTCGGGCGGTTCAGGCTCGGAAGGTGTTGTTGTCGCACAATCCCTTTGTAAGGACAAGCCTCCAGCCGAATTGTAAGTGAACAAAGATATTTTTAAGGGACAATTGCATTTTTGCCCCTAGTTCGTTCCTACCCATGGGTTTTGCCCTTACTTTTCGAGCTTGCTCAGTTTTGCCTTTACTTTTTCCGCCGAGGTCACTCGAATGCCCTTTGACCGTTTGACCAAAACTTTGAAAATTCATAACTAATTCATATGAACTCGGAAAAATGCAAATATGATATCAAAATGTTTAGATAAACATTACCTTTATGTGCATATCATTTGCATTCAGGACAAAAGCACCCTTTAAACTACCTGAGGTAATTAATGTTATTAACATTATTAAAAATAAAAAGGTACAAACAATATTTTTTCATGAATAAAAATTATATGCAAATGTAGGTGATGTTTTCTGAACATCCTGATATCTTATTTGCATTTTTCAGAGTTCGTGTCAATTTGTTATGAAGTTTCCAAATAATGGTCAAAGTTGTTAGAACATTCATAACAAGATGATACGAACTCGGAAAAATGCAAATAAGATATATGGATGTTCAGAAAACATCACCTACATTTGCATGTAATTTTTATTCATGAAAAAATATGGTTCATACCTTTTTATTTTTAATAATGTTAATAACATTAATTACCCCAGGTAGTTTAAAGGGTGCTTTTGTCCTGAATGCAAATGATACGCACATAAATGTAGTGTTTATCTGAACATTTTGATATCTTATTTGCATTTTTCTGAGTTCATATGAATTAGTTATGAATTTTCAAGGTTTTGGTCAAACGGTCAAAGGGCATTCGAGGGACCACGACGGAAAAAGTAAGGGAAAAACTGAGCAAGCTCGAAAAGTAAGGGCAAAACCCGTGGGTAGGAACCAACTAGGGGTAAAAATGCAATTGTCCATATTTTAAAACATACCCCGTCCCTTTTCTCTTTGCAAAGGTAACATCTAGAATATGCGTTTTGTAGTCCGGCACACAGTCTTTTTCAACAATCCTCCTCCTCGGGGGACCTTTTACCCGAGATGATGGAAAGCAAAACGCCTCCACAAGCTTCCTCGCCCAACAGGGCAGACAACATCGAGGTGTTGTCCCGGAGGGTCTCTCCCGATCGCAGGATAATAGAGCCAGTGCCCCTAGGTGAAACTTCGGTCGTTGAGAGTCCGAAGTGTGCAGTCCTTACAAGGGTTAACAATAAAGGCTTTGGACTATCTGGTTTACAGCCGGAGACGACTCTAGGGTCGAGTAAACCTACCCTGTCGAAGGGAGTCCATACTTCCACAACTACTTCCAAGAATCCGGATGCGCCGGATACACTGACGGTCATGTTACAGTGTTCGTCAATCTCAGATGATCATCGTACCTTGATGGGTATGGTGGTTGAGAGGATTTTGTCCGCGAAAAGCGGATTGAATGAAGCCTTCATGAGACTACTAAGAGGCTTTGAGGTATGTAATGTTCGATTGTGCTTTATACGCAAAAATGCACCTGTGTATAGATAGTAGCCCCGAGACTCTGGTTGGCGCCCAAAGGTAGGAAATCAGAGGATCAAAAAAGATGTCCTCAGGTAATAATCTAATGACTCGAAACACAGGCTGGTACCTCCATGACGACTGCACACGCTACAGAGGTTGCAGGTCTGGAGCATAAGCTTGTAGTGGCGGATAACGACATCACGCTTATTAACAGGCGACTCGACGATGCGCAAGGTATGTGTTAGAATATGTATGGTAACACAGGCACGAAGCTAGAATTATGTTCTGAGACGTGCGTATCTGCAAATGGTGCTGCTACGGTTGAGACTCTTCGGGCTGAACTTGCCCAAGCCCAGAAGGTAGCTGATGAGTTAGAAGCCGGACAGGCCGCACAGCGCCAGTGTGAGTAGAGAATGGCCACTATGGCGTGCAAGCTGAAGGAAGCCACTGTCCGGTGCGAATTCCTCGAGAAGGATAACAAGGCCAAAGCGACCGATCTTGACAAGGCATTACAAGAGGCAAGAGAAGCATGATCTGAGTCTAGAGCGGCTCGGGAAGAGATCCGGCAAGCTGGGGAAGTAGCGGTCGGTAAGCCTTTCTTATTACAGACTAAGTTTGGCGATCCTAAGTATGCCCCTCTTAATCAAATGTGGAGCTCCCCAAGCGCCTTTTTGGACTTGCCGAAGAGTGCCTCCGATGCGGCGCGGTTTTATGAAGCGCATGAAGGGCATGCAACGGAGAAGCTTTTTTGGTCACAATTCGGCACGCCGAAGCGCCCACTATTACTGAACGAACAGATGGCCCAGTGGGCCGAGCTCCACAAAATATCTAGCTCTGCCATGAAGGACATCATAGTCCGGCTGTGGCCAACTGAGCCAATTCTGAAGAGTTATCTCAGTTTAGTACGGTGACTAAGTGATGCGGTGCCGCGTATCGACGTTGTTAAGCGGTCCACGTGCATTGAAGGTGCACAGATGGCCCTTGCCCATGTGAAGACATACTGGGCAAGGATGAAGGCCACCAATGTTGCGGCGAAAAGTCCACCCGAGGGCAAGGAGCATCACACGCCAGAGTATTATTTTGAAGATGTCTTATAGGGTGCCCGCTTGATAGAGGGTCAGTGCTCGAAAGAGATGATGTTCGAGTGAAATGTGTTGAGATTGTAAAAACAATATTATTATAATTTAAGATTATCCCTAGAAGTTGTGCCTCCTCCTGTGTGCCCGTTTTTCTATAATCTGAAAGTTTTCTAGTCGTCGGCTTCAGCTCCCTCACATAAAATATGGGGGTGTTCGGAAAATCACTTGATCACTCTGGATCCAATGTCTTGGTCTGTGAAGGAGGTGTCAATGCGACGAACTAGGAAATCGGACTATAGGGCTTTAGTACTTTCACTTAGCCATAGGAGTTTGACGGTGGGTCTACGATATAGCCCCTGGTATTTACACGGTCATCCAAGTATGGTGCGTTACATGAGTGACCAGAAGAACGGTCCTTCGTGCAATACAGGAGGAATCATGAAAGATTCTATTAAGCCATCGAGTGGTTGACCAGCTCTCGCCGCATCATGACAGTCAGTTTTTGGCTTTCTCTACTGAGGTGCTCATCCGGATAAACTGGGACACAATCGCAGTAGTTCTCCCTTTACTACCCTAGCCGATATAGCGAAATGCAAGGTAGTAAGCACAGGAGCTGGGCAACCCAACTATTGACCAAAGACATGATTCGGAGCTGATGCATATAAGGCCAAACTCGCGACGCCGAAGTGTGCTATAAAGCTATTCGGACTTGTCGGCAATTCATTTGTTCCCATATCGAGCCCCTGGCAACCTGTGCCGAAGCGTGAGTGTGAAATGACTATGTTTACTGGGATCTAATTGATATGTCAATTGACTTTTTTACGAGCACTGCTATATGGACGGCATTACCAGATGATACATGCACGACGTGCATATCATGCCATCCATGGGCAAGGCTGAAACAGCAGCTAACGACTGGATTAGCAATCGTCCGAGTGTCGTTCAGCGTTTTTATCGTGTGTGAAGTACTTCCGATATTTTACTAGTTGAAATCGACCAACCAAGCGCCTTCGCCAGAGACCATCTGCTTTAATTTACAAGCGTTAGTTTTACAAGTGGTTTTTGTTGGAAAACGACGATCCAATCATGGCCTAGTATCATGAGTTGGTCGGAAGATCATATGGTTTCACGTCTAACCTACCCGACTTGTCGTATAGGCTATGAATGAAACATCAGACGATGAACTTCTTAAGCACGGAAACAACAGAAGAGGATGATCTTCTTAACAAGCAAATCACTGGCATTAGATCGACATGCAAAACAATACGAAGCATTATTCTTAGGAGGCACGGTGAACAGCTCATGATGCCGCATGCCACAACATTCCAAGCTCAACTTTGCAATCAAACACGAGGCCTGGCATTACATAGACAATATTCAGAATAAACTCTTAACACAGGAATATCTCAGTAGAGTAACTATTTACTTCTAAACTGAACACAGGAATAGGAAAAAACACCCGACGAAGCTCACAGCAAGGGCGTCCCACTCAAAAATATCAAATGCATGTATTCTGGCTAACATCAATGAGCAAATTTTGACAAGGTTTTCCAATTCCAATATATTAAACTAATGTCTTCTTGCTAACATCAATGACTAAACTTTGATAAGCTTTTCCCATTCAAAATATGTAATGCCTATGATCGTCCTGTCGTAGCTTCTTGTACTTGTTTGGGCACTTTTTGCCCAGGTCACTCCACGTGTTGTTAAATTGCCAATGGTCTCTGCAGACTAGTCATGTCGCCGGTGTCTAATAATACTCTGTAAAGCTTCTCGGTCATTCCTTCTGTAATGTAGCGCAAACAGTGACTGCTTCTTTCTGCAAAGTGGAACGGCCAACTGGACCCAGTAATGCAGCAGTTTGCCTTGGACACATTAGATCCTTTTGTGCAGTTCAACTAAAATCGAAGTCGGAATAAAACCGAGCTTTAATTTTGATATCCCTGTAAGCAACAATAGGTATAAGGGAAACAATTACTAAGAAATAACGGTTGATGACTTGTACTCCCAGAAGAAAAGCATCTACTGATCTACTTTATCTTAATGGGAAACAAAGCATGAGAGTAGCAATTCTCCATCAGTGTGATTCATTCATATTGACTAAGACATTATCTTAACAATGCCTTGTTTCAACATGTATAAAGAATGACAAAGCAGAAAAGTACCATTCCTAAAACAATGCAACTGATTCATTTTAACAGAGACATTATCTTAACAATACCTTGGTTAAACATGTAGAAAGAACTACAAAGCAGGATAGTACCATTCCTAACAAGTGTTGCAGTTTTGAACTAAGATTCAGTAGTTAATTAATTCTAAGAGTGGCATTGCTTAATTTTACCAGCGGCATTAGATTAACGAAAAGCATAAACAGTTCCAGGGGAGAGTGGGCACAACAATAGTATGTGCTTCCATCTACTTATAAAGGGGGTGATGCAGAGTTTGTTGTAACAAAGCAACAAGCATCATGTCTGGGTTGGTCCCATTTTGTTCACTACTTAATGGGAATAGGCAGCAATACAATAGCTTCAATTCAACATTTATTTAAAATAGTACCAATACAAGTAGCACAACATATCAAAGCACATTGCACAATCAAGTGGATGAAGGCCTGTACTGACCTTTCATGAGACGGAAAAGATAAAATATGAATCTGCCAACACGAATAGGAAATCCAATCTCGTTTTGTGCAGTTGCACTGAAATCAAGCAAAGTGTTTCGCGTAGCGAAGCAAAATGTCGCAATAGCAACAAGTTGAATAGATATCCCTGTTTAAACAGAGGCAAAAAGGAATCAATTACTGGCTAATAAAGGAGGATGAAACATGCGGCCACAAAAATGGTAATCCCGCCAATCCCTAACAAGTGTTGCAGTTTTGAAATAAGATTCAGTAGTTAATTCTGAGAGTGGCATCAATTACTGGCTTATAAAGGGGGTGATGCTGAATTTGTTGTAACAAAGCAACAAGCACCATGTCTGGGTTGGTCCCATTTTTGTTCACTACTTAATGGGAAAAGACATCAATACAATAGCTTCAATTCAACATTTATTTAAAACAGTACCAAAACAAGTAGCACAACATCTCAAAGCACACTGCACATCATGTGGTTGAGACCAAGATTTGAAACAACTCGCCACGAAGACTGGAAACAAATCTCGATCTCCTTTTGTGCAGTTCCACCAAAATTAAGCAAAGTCACCAGTGTGACATTCAAGTTGAACTGCACAAAACACTCTTAAAACATAAGTGTTTCGAGTAGCGAAGCAAAATGTCGCAATAACAACAAGTTGTATCGATACCCCTGTTTTAACAAAGGCAAAAAGGAAACAATTACTTGCCGATAAAGGAGGATGAAACAAACGGTGACAGAAAGAAGCCTCTAACTTATCTTGGATGGAAAACAAAGTTGGACAGTAGTATTCTAAAACGGTTGCATTGATTCATATTAACAGAGACATTTTCTTGAAACAACATTCGTTAAAAAATGTAATTTACTTTTAACAGTGGCATTGCTTCAATTTTCCGGCGGCACACTTAGATTAACAACAGCAAAATTGTTGTATGGGACATGCTCGCACCATGTGCGTCCACACGTATAAATGGGTGATGCAGAGTATGTAGCCTAGCAGCATATATGCGCTGGTCCCATATTTTTTCTCTTTGAACCTTCTTCCTATGTGAGGGCAGCAAATCTAGTCCTGCACAAACTACCCGCCCCCAGTTTCTTTCCCTTTTCAACAAAGAGATCGATTCCTTACAGATGTGTGTACTGGGTTACCCCCTTTTTCCCTTTTCGACCTACAAAGCGGCTGGATAGCCAGTCTATACTACTTTCCGCCCCTCCTTTCCTCATTGAACCACGTCCTAGATTCTTGCTCCAGCCCACCGCACCATTCTTTCCTCTTTGAACCAAGACCTAGATTCGACTACAGATCGAAAAAGATCCACATGCAGCTAGAGCAACGACAGTTTCAAATAAACTTATACCTTAGGGTCGTCGGGATGTGGCAAGGCGTGCGGCGGGAGGCCGGATCTGCCCACACTACGTACGATAGCGAGGAAGAAGGGGCCGGTGGCCCTCCCGCACAGGCGCTCGGTGAAAGAGAACAACGCAGCCGGCAGTGGATTGCCTCCCTCGCCGAAGGTGATAGAGTGAACGCTACCCCATCCCCTTCCCGGTGCGACAAGATACAGACGCCTCCTTCACCAGCTGTGAGGGGGGAGAGAGAGACAACATGCCAACGCAGTCTTGTTTAGATCTGGTGAAGAGAGGGTGAGAGACTGTTAATATAGCAAACCCTAGCAAATGAACGCTGAGCCTCCAGCGTGTAACATATATGTAGTGCGGCGAGCATGTGGAGAGTGCAAACCCTAAGTTGATGTCCACTCTGTTTGTGGTCTATTTGTTCCCTAGTTTTTTTGTTTCTTGTTGCTACATTATATACTTGTGGGAGCTTAGATGTGATATCCTTAAATAACATCTAGATGTGAATTAGACAAACTGATTTTCTAATGTACCAAGAAAGAAAACTCGATCAAAAACACGCCCCCGCTTCCAGGTCGTGAGAGTCGTCGCGCACACACACATAGACATAGACATGCATATCCATGTTTACGTAGAATTCCATTTCCATCTCCATCTCCAATCTTATTTGTCCAACTAGCACATTATTTACTTTGTTAATTATATACGCAGCAATATTAACATACAACATCTCTTGTTTGCGCACGTCTGGACCGCTGCCACGGCCGGTCCTGACCAACCCGAACCCTCTTCATCACCCGCGTGTGCTTCCCGCCCAAAACGGTCAGTGCTGCATTCATGCCCGGCCAGAGCGGACGCGACCTCTCACTGGCGCCGACATTGAAGCGGCGTGCCGGCCGAGAGAGCGTCGCCCGTGCCGCTTCCGGGTGCACGCGGCTGCTCCGCGTTCAAAGGTCGCAATAGCCGGCTACAACATGCATGTAAAAAGTTCTTGGGAGTCCGTGCTACAGCTAGCTGTCCTCCCCCAACTCGTCAATCTCTTCTAGTAGTGCTAGTACTCCATGGAGCGATCCATCGACAAGCAGGCGGGAAAGTTATCGTATACTCGGTTTGCGGTGAGTGGCATGCCGAGCGACCGTGTGGGGTCGAGCCATGGAGGAGGGTGAGACACGAACACGACAGACGTCATTTAAACGTTGGTTTTGCTCGATGGCGCGATCCAACGAAACAAAACGTTGATTTCTCTCCGTTTCCATTTTTTCTCCGGAAAAACGGAAACTTTCCACTCCATTTTCATTCCTATTCCAAGGTTGCCCCGTTACGACATTCCATCAAATACAAAGGAAAACTAACACACATGCTGATGCATCTCAATGATTCATAGATCATAGCCAATATTTACTTCACAAGTAAAGAAAAAAGAAGTGAGAGCGTGTACCAAAGAAAAACTACTGATGGGGTCACTACGACTTAAACCCTAAAGCCTAAACATGATTTAATTTCCTGGCCAGGTAGAACCTGTCGAAGGAAAGATGGTTGGCACCCTCGAATCATACGATGCTTTTGTGCAGTTCCACTAAAATTGACCTAAGCATCCCTGATGGCAAAGATATTGAAGAAGTGTGATTAGAATAATAGTACTGGCACTAGTTCATGAGACATAAACTCATCACAAGTAGAAGCCGGCAGAAGTAGAGAAAGATCAACATGGAGATGGAGCTACGGCAGTGGAGCAAGCCGGCTCCAAAAGGAAGATGGACTACCTAGGACATCGGGCTATAGCTAGAAGAGCGGTTGGGATGCGGCATCGGCCCATACCGCGGTGACCCCCGATTGGGACGCATCGACTGTGGGTTTTCTCCCTCACCGATGTTGACCGCATCTACGCAGAACATTGTTCCCTTCCCCTAGCTGCGGGATCAGGCCCGTCGTTCTATGCTTGTGAAGAGAGCAACCTAAGCAAGCAAGCTTGTAGCTTAGGCTCCTGCTAGTGTATATATAGTGGTTTTCTTTTTCTCTCCATATCAACCATTTTATATTGAGTACGTGTCATTCAAGAGTGAAATGATGGTTGCTTCTTCCGACTAACTTACTGTGTGATTTGACTGCTCCTTAGTGGCCCCTACACGTACTCCCCCTACGTGTATGCAACAGTCACACGTACACATGGACGCAAAAACGTGCGCGACGCCCTAATGCATGCATGTCCGAGCACACGACGGAACACACACGGTCACGCTCAAGTGCTCAACCTACACGTGCATGCACACACATACTCAGTCAGGGTGAGCTAGTGACCGTATAAACACCGGAATATATATTGAGCGCAATGAGCGTATTATGAAGTCCACTGACCGTATTTTTACAAATATACAGTGACAAACAGTGTATTTATCTCGTTTGAAATTAAGCCATATTAACCGGAGAGGAGGCAGTATGGACTAGCATTACTTTGCTGTGTCCCGTCAACTTGCCGAATGAGGAGAAGGTTGCAGGACGGGAGAAGATTGCGCACGGTGGCTCGCAGGACAAGGAGAAACTTTTGACTAATGCAAGCTCTCCCTCGCTCAGGCGGTGGACGTGCAACAGTTAATTAGGTGTCAGATTGCCAGAAGCATACACTATACTACTACTAGTGCTATTATTGTTCGACTTCCCGAATAGGCGAACAGCCAAGCACAAAGTTTACTAGTACTACTACTATAGTCTATAAAGGTACGTACTATACTAGTACTAGGAACCGGATGGAGGAGCGTCTGCACTCTTATTATAATTTTAAAATGTGATAAAGCAATCTTCAACACATTTGGTTCTCTTCGAGGGTTCTCGCATGTGATAATGGAAGTTGATTGCATGGAACACTCGCCACATTTCGTGCTTAATTCTGGCTCATATCCTATTACAAATAGTAGCGCTCGGTAATATTTCCTCTTTTTTGTTATTCAGCATGTAAACAGGTCAGCAAACCTTGTGGCGCATCTTCGTGCGAACCGTGCTTGCTTCACTTTGAATGTGGCCAAGAGCTGGCTTGATGAAACACCTCGCTTCCTACTTCTTTTTTTGTGGGGTACCTCGCTTCCTAGTGACCAGTGTCTTGGCTGATCGTCCTAAGAATGCTTATATATATGAATAAAGATCTCTCATTTACCCACAAAAAAGATTAAGCCATATTAACCAGAAAGGAGGGAGTATGGACTAGCACTACTTTTTGGTGTGTCCCGTCAACTCGCAGAACAAGGAGAAGCTTGCAGGACAAGGTGAAGCTCGCTTACGCCTTTTGACTAATGCAACCTACCCTTGGTTGACATGCATCAGTCCATTCGGTGTCAGATTCTGAGAGGCATACACTGTAGTACCCAACATGCGGAGTACCATCATTGTTCGACTTCACGAAGAGGCGAAGAGCCAAGCGCAGTTGTACGAGTAGTACTACTACTAGAACCGCATGGTGGAGCGTCTGTACTCTTATTTTTTTATCTTTGATAAAGTACACGTTTCTTCCGGAGAAGGGCGAAAAATGGCAGCCCAACATGTAATGAATGATATCGATCAACCAACCATGCTCGAATATATCTTGGCCTCCGTGGGAGCCCATCTGTGTGTTCTCGCTCCTCGTCTCTCTCAAGGAACGTCGGGTTGGCTCTTTGCTGTCAATTGAGATCGGTTTGCTCACACTCCTGTCCCACATGTCAGTGATATGCCAAGAGGACGTGCGTTGACCGACTGGCCATACGCGTACTTGGTTTTGCACCTTCATACTACTCCTCCCTCTGTCACAGTTTACAGGGCGCACTTCATTATGATGCATTTCTCTCAATGCATTTCCACCACCAGAGAGACTTTAGACGCATTTGGTTTAATGCTCAATTAATTAGGGCATGGTAAGCACAATCAAGTCCACAATTTTCTCTCCATGTACTGTACTACTACGCAGTGGAGTAAGTGCATGCATGTGTGTACCCGGGGTGGAAGCACTGCATGCATGTGTGTACACATTATTCCCTCTAGTAATAGACGCCGTGCTATAACTACCAATGCTATTTTTCAGGCCGATCGCTAGTCGCCTTGGTCCCACAATTTTTTTTCTTTTTTCTAAAGCACGTTATATAAATAGTGACGGATGGAGTAGTATGAGCAGATTCAAAGAAGAGCGTATTGATGGTTGCTTCTTCAGAGCAACTTACAGTGGGAAAGGTGGGGCTTATGATTTGACTGCTCATTACTCACTATTAATCGGCGCAACGACTGGGCTGAGTCTCCCATGTGGTTGTGCACTACCCCCTCGGTTCTTAAATATACTCTGGAGTATTTGTCTTTCTAGAGATTTCAACGAGTGACTACTCAAATATTTGTCTTTTTAGATATTTCAAATGGACTGACACATACAGATGTAAATAGACATATTTTAGAGTGTAGATTCACTCATTTTGCTCCGTATGTAGTCACTTGTTGAAATCTCTAGAAAGACGAATAGAATATTTAGGAACGGAGGGAGTACACATACGAAGCAAAATTATTGAATCTACACTCTAAAATATGCCCGTTTGAAATTTGTAAAAAGACAAATATTTAGGAACGAAGGAGTATAATTTTGTTCATGGCACATGGACCCGGATGATGAAGAGGCTTCTGGCAATGCTATCAAGCTTCCATCATTTGTTTACATAATTGACGTACTATACAAATAATTTTCCAGCGACATGAAATTGTACAATGTTGTGAGCTTTCAGCTTTTGTTTCACGTGTCTTGCCATCGATGCTCTTTCGGAAACAATAAAAAACTAACTTCCTTGCTAATGCATGTCAATTATTAGCAGATCAGAGCTAATAATTACATCACAACTAAAGACAGAGTTGTGAGATAGTGTTAAATTAAAATTGATCCATGCTTTCATTGGCAGCAGCGTCCCCCCCAGCTCTGTCTAAATCAACAAGGCATGTTGGGGAAAAGGTAGCTGTCTGGAGCATGCAACATTCCGATCATTTTGTGCAGTTCCACTAAAATAGAGCTGAGTGTCCCTGTTCCAAAGATATTAAGTGTGATTACGATAATAGAGGACTGCTGATGAAACAATAAACACACAAATAGAAGCTGGTCACCTTTGCAGTCTCTCTTAAGACTAACTAGTTGGAGAAGATTAGGCTCGGAGTTGGATGAGGAGGATAGAGCAAAACCAATCTCCCTTTGTGCAGTCGCACTGAAATGTAGAGATGTTGCCCGTGTGACATTTTAGTACAACCGCACAAAACACTCTTAAGAAAAAAGTGATTTGTGCAGTTCACCAAAAGGTCGCAATAGCAACGAGGTGAAATCGATAGCCCTATTTGCAAAAAAAGAGGTAGAAAGGAAATAATTACTGGCCAATAATAGTTGATGACACATGCGACGACAAAAAAGAAGCATATTCCTTGTCCTAAGGGAAGATAACAACACAGTTGTGTTTGTCTAAAACGGTGTGAGGACGAGAATGCAATATGGAAAGTACGCCGGACGAGCTATGTTTTGGGCAAAGAACTATGGAAGATCCACATGCAGCAACGTGGGAAGACGGGCAGTGGAGCAAGGCCGGAGGGGATACCTAGAGGTCGTCAGGATGTAACTAGGTGAGAGGCGGCGGGCGGAATCTGCGAGCAGGTGGCATAAGCCCTGCCGCGCCGGAGCTTGGTCAGAGAGAACAACGTGTAACGCAGATCGGGACGTGCTGCCTCGGCACCGTCGAACGGAGAAATGATGCCCTTCCTCCCTTTCCCCCGGCGGACGGGATGCAGTCGGATCAGTGACCAACGATGAGAGAGAGAGAGAGGCCACCACACTCCCTTTCCCCCGGTGGATGGGATGCGGCCGGATCAGTGACCAATGGTGAGAGAGAGAGAGAGGCCACTGCAGCCTTGTGTGAGATACTCTGAAGAGCGACAAACCAGGCAGGCAGGCTCCATTGTATATAGTGAGCGGACTACCTTTTTCTCCATAAAAATCATTTTATATTCTGTGTACGTACCATTGAGCTCTATAACTTTATTTAAAAATAACGCGGCAACGTGTCAAGTCAAACTTTGTTTCATGCACGCGTGGTACACGACCTCCCTAGGTAAACAACCGCTACCGGCGTTCAAATTAGCACATGGGCTGCCATTTTGTAAAGAAATGAGCTCCACCGTGTACTCGCGCGGGTGTGGCTGGGCATGAAGCGTGAGTACGTGCACGGTGCAGCTATTCTCTTCTTGTATACGTACACCACCTACGTGGGGTTGTGTGAGAGAGATACAAACCTAGAGAGATATAGTGTGTGGGTTCTTGAGAGTTTTTTTTGGGGGGGGGGCAATCAAAAAATGTAACATATGCAATGTGTGTGAAATAGTGTCCTGGATATAACATATATATAGAGGGGGCGATCCATGAGAAGAGAGTGGAGGTATCATCGGCTTGAGGTGTCCATAGAATCAAAGAGAGGGATGATGTGTGTGTGTGCGCGCGCGATCGATAAAGAGTGCCATCGAATTTGTGTGTGCCCACGTCAAAGATATAGAGTGGCTGGCCTACTGGAACGTGAGATGGGACATGTGCAGTTTGTCTCTGTGGCATGGATACCTACCTGCAGCGCTCGACTATCGGTGTGTGGTGGGGGAGAGGGAGGCCCAATTAACTATAGAGGTACAATGGCTGGTATATATGTGGAGGAGGAGAGAGGCCTACCTCATGTACTAAGGAGATCGATCTGCCTCATGCATTAAGGGAGATCGATCGACATCCATGCATATGTGCAGGAGAGGAATAAGGTTGGGAGAGAGACAGAGCTAGAGTGTTGGAGGGGGTGGAAGTGGAGTTGCTTCTAACAAATGGTGGGATAGGCTTGCTAGACAAACGGAGGGCACGCCCGCAATATCAATAAGAGAGGAGATGGCTGCTTGCTGTCTGTGCACATGCATGTGAGAGACGGGTCAGGAGGCATGCACGAATGATGAGGGGGGACGATGTGGCTGTGGTAAGTAGACGTAACTACATAGGAAGATCAATAGCCCTTTGTTAGAGAAAGGAGAGACATAACTTGTGAGGTACGTCGATCAATGGGGGGGTAGTTAAAGTCGATCTAGGTATATGTTGGGAGATCGATCGGTATACATGCATGTGTGTGTTAGAAGCAAATGAGGCACAAGGAGAAGGATAGAGAGAGAGGGATGCATGTAGGAGGTGGTACGAGAGGCATACTATATCGAGGGGGGAGGAGTGTGCGAGTACGAGAACGATGAAAAGAGTGGTGGGAGTGAGGCATGGATGGTGACAAGAGAAGAGGGCAAGCTTGTGTTTGTGCTAGGCACACCTGGCTAGAGTGGCATATCGTTCGATGTGTGTCGTAAAGAAGGAGCTGGGGGGCCTACACACACCGTGGGTGAACGACCTAAAGTGAAAAGACGAATTTGCACGATGGAGCTAGAGAATGCTGAGGGAGGGTGAGAGGAATGTGGGCGTGTGCATGCACAAGAGAAATTTAGCGCTAGCTACAAAGATAAGAGGGTTGTGTGGGTGTAAAAGGCGAATAGAGATCATATATACTTCATTATAAAAAGCGAATTCGGATATTTGAAGAATTTATCATAGTATTTCAAACCGACGCATGTGTGAATATATATAACGGTGATACACATGGTGTGGTTATGAACATGTTATACTACATTTAATATATTTTATCTCTACTCTTATAAAAATGGAGTTGTTGATGATGGTGTGCTTGCCATCCTGCATTATAGGCCGTCCGATTTATATCTTGTGGATAGCAAGGAAACTATAATGGTTGAAGTTGGCAACAATGATGACTATAGATTCTTATTGAAATAGAGAAACGAATTCAAATTTAGTTTGAATTGCAGCGGTAGTATAGACATTTGGAATGCACTAAAATGTTGGTATGAGTAGGTTACATGCATTATACAACAAGCAAAAAATTTGAATCGGACATAACATGGATTCATACTCCCTCCTTCCATCTATATAGGGCGTAATGAGATTTTTAAGACCGCCTTTGACTATTGACAAGATTAATAGTACATGGCATGCACAATGTGAAAATTATATAATTGAAAGAACCTTTCACAGACGAATTTAACGGTGTGCTTTGTGTAAGTTGCATGTCATATATCATTGCTCTAATATTTGGTCAAAGTTAGCATCGAAAAACGCATTAGGCCCTATATAGATGGAAGGAGGGAGTAGCTTTGAATAGCATTTGTATAGTAAAACGGGGCAAGACTCTCTCTTTGTGTGGTGTCAATAGTTTTATTTTTTTTCATTTTCTTTTTGGTTAAGGGAAGTGCGAATTGATTTGGTACGTACAAGTATAGTATTACTACACGTTAGGATTGTCCCTAAAATTCAACCCACGTCTTGTTATATCCCGAAAATTCAGATATCATGCTCCCAAAATTGGCGCCTTCACAACCAGCACCTTGCTATCCTGAAATTACAACGCGTGCGAAAACTCCCTCCATCTGCCAAATCCCAACACGCGAAATCCCCCTTCTAACCCTGAGCCGAAAGGGCCACTAGTTCAAATCGGTGGGGGGTACTTTTGTAACACACCCTACATTTTGGACAAGCACGTCCCTAAGTCATGCTTCACCCCCTCCCATCGCCCCCTTTTCGCCATTCGAAATCCCAGGCCGCCATAACCTCTCCGCTCCAGCCGCAAAACCCCACCCTCCTCCGTCCGCCACATCACCACTGCCCAGCCGGAGCCTCTTCCCCGATGACATCATCCACCGCAACAGCTCGACGTCCCTCGTCCACCTCCCCGAATGAGGATCTGTCGTCCATCTGGCCGTCCTGCCGGTTTAGCCGCCCGTCGAACACCTCCAAGGAGCTGCTCCGACGATCGCCACGTCTATCGTGGCTGCTTCATCCCCATAGCGCCGCCTTAACCTGCTCCACCGAAACCGCAGCATCTTCACCGACTCCTCGAACGAAGCCGAGGCCTACTCGGCGCCACCAAAGAGGTTGTACACTCATCGCATCGCACCTTCTCCTTAACTCAACCTCCCGGCGCCGACGGTGCTCCATCCTGCACCCCCATGGAGCGGCTACCTTGAAGCCGGCGCCGCGGGCGACATCTCCACGGAGGCTCTCCCCCAGTGCGAGGCCCCTTCGGCGGCGGCGTCCATACCAGCCGGATCTGCTGCTGCTGCTCCGGCTCTCGCTCGATCGCTCGCGCTGCTGCTGCTGCTCCGGCTCTCGCTCGATCGCTCGCTCGCCCAGCTGCTGCTGCTGCTCTCCCCCTCGCTCGTGCTGCTGCTCTGCTCCAATTAAGCCACACTTCAGTCGACTGAATCGACTTTTGGGTCAGTCGATTTTCAAGGGTTGGGGGGGCTCGGAGTTAAGGAAGAACCACCCGCAGCGGGGACGGGGGCTCGCCGGAGAGGTACCCCACTATCTATCTTAGGGTTCAGGGTAGGGGGCGGGGGGGCTAGAGGGCTGGCCGGGGCGGCGGTGGCGAGTTGTTTCTGGGCGGCGAGGCGGCGCTGGGGCCAGCGGTTCGGTCGGTGGTGTCTGGCGGCTCAGGGGGTGCAGGTTGAAGATGAACTGCAGGCCCTCCCTAAACTACATGTCAAGTGCCTCTCTGCTACCATTGCGTTCAGTTTTGACAGTAGCATTCAGATTCCACAGTAAATTTCAGTTTCGAGAGTTAAGTTCAGAGTCAACAGTTTTTACCTCATCTGTTGTAGTCAGGTGGTTTTTGGTGATGTTAATTTTACATCCATTTACATCATCTATTGGAGATGCTATTAGAATCCCACTTCAGATTGATGATGTCTGTCTTGTGCTGCTTCAGCCTTGACGTCTTACGGCTCACCGGAGCTGCTCCAATGACAGAACGATCCATCACAACAGAGCAGTGCCCTGGACGCCGTCTACAGATTCCTCAGATCTTCCTCCACACCTCCGACAGCCACCTCTGCCTCAACTGCTTCAGCGACCAACCCAATGATGCTGAGGTCAACACGGCTACGGCAAAGAGGTTGTACACTTGTTGCATCACTTATTACTATACATTCACGTCGATCCATTAGGGCTATTTTGGTTCAACGGAAAAACGTCGATCCACTGGTTGTTACCATCACTCTAAATTTCTGCATGCTCTCCTTACATAATCTCACCATATTTTTTTCTTATGCATGTCAGATATTGTACATAGTCATGTTGAACATGTAGAGAAAAAGAGAAGAGTCTTACGCGGCAATACAATGTCATGCAGACATCGCTCCATGGTGGGTTCAATGGCAAACCCTCCCCACCCCTCTCCAGATTGTAATCCAGAGGAAGATATCTGTTTTGAGGCAGATTCAGACGCCGCTGACCACTCCTATTTACTCCCCAAAGTGTTTGCTCTACCTTGGCATGATGATGTTAGTCATATCATGCATATGTTACCTTACAGTGCCTACTTTTGACATCATATATGTCATCTGCTTAGTTTAGACATGTTCTGTAATGCCACCTGTTTAGTTTCTATATCATATATGGGAATTATGCAGTCTCATGTCTTTTAGCCAGCCATGATATATGTGAAATGTGTAATGCCATCCTGTTTAACCAGGCATCATATATTTGAATGATATCTTGCCCATCCTTTTCTTCGTTACATTTTCATTTGTCGACAATGTTTGTACATTAAACTACTCTTCCTGTGAATCAGCCATTTGGGTGGGAGATGGAAAACTCTAGAGTGAAAACAAGGCCTTCAGAGCAGACAGTGCTACCTGTCGAAGCAGATCTCTTGTTGGGTCCCGATAGCTCCTCAGAGATGGATTCAGAGACAAATGAGCAGTCCTATTCCCCCACTGAGGTGTATGCTCTAACTTGGCATGGTTATACTGCTCATATCATGCATACGGTGTCTTGCATTGCATAATTTAGACATCATATACACAATATTCAACACCATGTTCTTAGTTCAGACATCATATCGAATGCCCTCTGTTTAGCATATAAATCACATATGTGAATTAAATGATGCGATCCTGATTACTTAGATAACATGTAGGTGAATTATGTCATGCGATCCTTTTTAGTTATTCATCATATCTTTGAATTATGTTATGCTATGCTATCCAGTTTAGATAGACATCATATATGTGAAATTATGTCATGCTATTCGTTTTATTTAAACAATATACATGTCAACTATTTCATGCCCTCTTTTTTCCACACTATCTATTGCATCTATCTCTCATACAATGTCTGTACATTCAACTATGTTTCCTATTTATCAGCCATTTGAATTGGAGCGGGTGATGCCAGTATCTAGCGGACTAAAAACACGGTCTTCAAATAAAACAGTGCTACCTCTTGGTGGAGATAGCACCTCGGTTGTACATGCACAAGAACCAGCCCTACCACACATAACCCAAACTCTCGCAGATTGTACCCCTACTGCGATGGACAGAGAACCAGCTTCACCCAATCTAACCCCAACCCCAGCCGATAGTAACCCAGTTCCTGTTGACACAGCACCATCTCCACCATAGAGCTCCCAAACAAGAGCAGATAGTAAGGCAGCTCCAGTGCCCAAAGGGCCAGTACTATCACGGTGAACCCCAACTCCACCAGTTAGTACGCCTATTCCCGTGGAGGAAGCACAACCAGCTAGTCGTAGTTTAGCATCTATCGCATTTGATGTTGTTAAATCGTATGTGCATATCTTCCCATCTTGGAAATATTATACTGAAGATGAAGGAAAATGCCAGTTGCAGGTGTTTGTCCAGGAGTTATGTGTAAGTAATGTTATTCATGGAAATTACTTTGCTTCGTCCCATACATCCTACCTCCATGATGGTTATAATACATCAAATTTTCCCATTTTTCTCTATAGAGAAGGACCAATTTGGAAACTTAGGACGAGGTAACCTATGCTAATACCTCTGCTATCTTCAAGAATGCTTGGTGGCAGTATCAGAATTACCCAAAGAAAACGTACTTCACCGGCAAAGAAACTCATCAAATTCCCTTACATTCTCCTGAGACACATTTACTGGACGATGACTGGGAATGCCCTGTTCTGTACTGGTCTCGAACCAAGAATGTGGTAAGGTCTATGAGCTCATTTTCTATGTTTAAGTATTATATTCTTGCGTCTTACTGTACTCTGTTCATGTAGAACAAGTGCCTAAACCTGAAGAACAACTGTTCTAATTTAAGATTCCATTGCTATCATAGTTCAAAAAAGCGCTCGGCATTAATTGTGCATTTTGCCACCGCCTTGCGGTTTACTGACCAAAGCGCATGCTTATGCGCAGTTATGCACATATTATGCGTAGTTATGCGCAATGCGTTTTGCCAACGCCTAGAGCCTAGGCGCGCTTAAGCGCTCGCTTAGGCGCGCCTTCTTTAACTATGATTGGTTTGCTCTTGTATCACTGTATTTACTCATACAAACTTATTTTTAAATTGAAGGATCCAATCGAAACTCCAATGGCACAGCAGGTATGTTCACGCATGTTTCTTTAACAGGTTTGCTCTTAATAGCTCTGTTGATTTCAATTTCAATTGTGTATACAGTTGACTTTCATATCATGCACATTACTAGCATCACAACAGAGCCAATAGTGTTGTTGTACATGTAGACCCGTGGTATCCATCTGAAATCTTGTTGTGCCGTGTAGTTTCCCATGCTTTGAATTCTTTCACTGCTGCTTTGTCTTGAACTGATATGATTTGAACCGTGTCTCTATTTTGATTTGGCAAGACAACGCAGTGACCATAGGACATAGATATATGTTTGTTTGATGCTTTTATTATGTACTAGTACTTGGCAATAGAAGACTTGGTAGTTTAATCCTATCCACCTTACTAATGAACTGGTTCACCGAAATGAGTTTCATATACTAGCACATGCTAAACTTGTTATGTGTCTGCTTGTTTCTTCTTTTAGAATGCTGACAGAATATTGGGGAAGAGTGCCTTATTAAGCAATGGTAAAGGAAGTAATGCAGATAAGGTTCAGGATAGTGACACATCCTTGTTGGTCTCCAACAAAGCTGATAAAACAGCTAAAGAAGACTATCTTGAAGACAGCGAGACAACCCCAAAGTCCTGTCTTGGTTTAGTGTTCGAGTTACTGGCCACTACCGCTTGCACAAGCTATTCAAACTCACTGTCTGAAATAGTTCGGTTTCTTGAGTCTCAACTACAAGCTGAAAGACATCGATCAGCTGTGCTACGACAAGGAGCGGAAGGACTGTGGAAGTCCCTGGAGCATTCAGATGCATACTTTCTGGTGCAACAGCAAGCGTTGGAGGATTTTAGCGCCAAACAGGACAAAGCTAATCAGCTTGCTAAGCTTATTGCCAGCATGGTGGATACCAGGATAACGTTTCTTGAGCTCTTCTGAAGTTGTTTCAGTTATACTCTTGTTTTGCTGCCGTGTTTATTTGCACTGGTGGCCAATTTTGACGGCCAGTGTATGTAATGTGCTACTTTGTTCCCTATATTTGCACTGGTGGCGAACTTTGATGCCCAGTGGATGTAATATGTGTAATAGCGGTAAGAGGCTAGCATTAATTGCTTGCTTATTTATTTCCTTATTGTCTTGTTTAGTTGTTTGCTTGTAGTCATTGCAGTTCTTTTTCTGTTTTTTCTAGTGGCCACAATAGCCTATTTTTGGTAACTAGGCCAAAATAATCATGGAAACACACGGACTGTTGTAACCATGGGCCTCCTGCAGGCCGTATGATCCATGGGCCTTTGTCCGGCCGTAGGATCCATCAGCCTTTTATACGGGCCTTAGGGTCCATGGGCCTTCTACGGGCCGTACGATCCATGGGCCTTCTACGGGCCGTACTATCCATGGGCCTCATACGGGCCGTAGGATCCACGGGCCTTCTACGGGGCGTATCATCATTTCGCCAATCATGGGCCATACTATTCGTGGACCATAACGGGCCGTTAATAGGCCATATTTGATAACTCTATGAAAACAGCCCAACAGGTTTTTTTTGACATGAAAACGGCCCAACGTATTAACGGTCCGCAAACGGGCCGACTGTAACGATGGGCTGAATTTGGCCCACAAGCAGAAAATGACAGTAACGGGCCGTATGTAACCGAATGCTGCAAATGAGCCCAAGAATCAATGGGCCCTGAGAAGGCCGAAAGATAACTTGGGCTGGAAATGGCCCAATGGAATAACGGGCCATTAATGGGTATAAAGTGATACACTATTCATTATGGGCCAGTTTCACCACGGGCCGTTAATGGGCCAAGAGTTACAAAGGTCCTCATATGGGCCGAAAGAAGTCATGGGCCACACATGGGTCGGAAGTTAAAACGGGCTGAATCATATTGGACGGCCCAGATGACGCTACTGGGCCTAATCAGATAGGGCGTAACGGGCCCTGGGTTAGCGGGCTGTAAATGGGCTATATGCAAACAGGACGTTAACAGGCTTTCCATGGGCTGGTCCGCCACCTTTTGACCAAGTCAAACGGGCCGGCCTTTTCACAGGAATGGGCCTCTGTTGGGCCGTGCCACGTGTCACCGTATCATAGGCGCCTTCCGTCCAATGAGCGGATGACATCTGTCCCAACGGTGAGTCGACACGTGTTTCCTCCAGCCAATGATGATTTTACACGTGGAAAATCCCCATTGATCACGGCTGTTAATGGGTTATCGGATCCAAAACCCGACCCGATAGCTTAATGGCGTTCCGTTACGGTGGATGCCACGTGTCGGTCACCCTTGACGAAAGCACTTCTGTGACGCGCGATTTATCGTCATGGAAGTGGACACTTCCGTGATGATAATTTTGGCAATGTCATGGAACACTTCTATGACAGCACATGTATGACTATCTTGATTCTATCACAAATTTGTCATGGATGTACATGCATGACAGAAAACGCGACCTACCGTGACAAACACGTATCATCACGGAAGTGTATTTTTTTGTAGTGCAGGGTATTTTAAGTGCATAATTATGCATGCGCGCTATAAACTTCGCGTGATTGTGAGGCGAACGACGGAGGCTGAACTGCTAATCCTGCTCCGGGATAGATTGGTTCCATTTAATGGAGACCGGCGGCTTAATGGCCGATGAATTGTGCGGCTTGACGAGGCCACTTTGTGCTTCGGCTGTAATGGCCATAGTACAATCCCCTGTACGGAAGGAGTGTCCTGTTTTTTTTGTTTTTTTGTATGACTTCTACAACGGGTACTGCTCCTTTGATGATTGTTGTGGTGGGTTTGATTCCAGAAGGATCAATGCCCGTTTTGTTGACAGTGTCTTGGTACAGTAGATTAAGGCTACTACCGACATCCCTAAGGACTTTCATGAGATGGAACCCATCAATAATTGGATCGATGATCCGAGCTGCCGATCCTTCGGGACGGGTATGACTAATTTTGGGGGGAATCCGCTCTATGGCGTATGTGTCCCGTAGTGCACTCATGTGCTCCCCTATGGGGGTGTGCGTTGCATATACCATATTTACGGTTTGCACTTGGGGAGGAGGGATTGCTTCTGAACCCCGGTATTTGGCCGGCGAGTCTCTTTGTCATCGCTGTCACTGGGCGCCCCCTTCCCCTTGTGTTCGGCTTTCAATTTGCCGGCTTGTTTGAAGACCCAGCATCTTCTGTTGGTATGGGTAGCTGGTTTATCGGAGGTGCCATGAATCTGGCATGGCCGATCCAATATCTTATCGAGGTTG
The DNA here is from genome assembly GCF_002162155.2 of Triticum dicoccoides. NCBI lineage: Eukaryota > Viridiplantae > Streptophyta > Magnoliopsida > Poales > Poaceae > Triticum > Triticum dicoccoides. The sequence goes on along the minus strand of NC_041392.1, from coordinate 305,932,259 downwards.
GATGGTCCGTCTCTATTTGCCTTGGATGGCTTTTTCCGTTGACCGGTCTTGGAGCCACCGAATCCGGTGTTAACTGCTGTGTCTTGTGTTATTTCATCATTATTACGATGCTTGTATTTATTGCGTTGTGGCTTTCTGTTGTCGTCTCGGACTTCGGAAGTGCCTGGGTCATTGGCGCCATTGCTCCTACGAGCAAGCTAGTTGTCTTCTCCCGCACAAAAGCGGGTCATAAGACCTGTAAGGGATGTCATGGATTTTGGTTTTTCCTGACCGAGGTGGCGAGCGATCCATTCGTCCCGGATGCTGTGTTGAAGGCCGTGAGGGCTTCGGCGTCCGGACAATCGACAATTTGGTTCTTTTTAATTAAGAACATAGTTCAGAGCTTTCTGGCTGACTCTCTGGGCTGCTGTATGATGTGAATTAAGTCATCAGCGTCTGGTGGCCGGACATATGTGCCTTGGAAGTTATCACGAAAGGCGTCTTCCAGGTCTTGCCCGCTGCCAATGGAGTTCTCTGGAAGGTTGTTTAACCAGCGCCGAGCTAGTCCTTTTAGTTTTAGTGGTAGGTATTTAATGGCGCGAAGGTCATCACCACGGGCCATGTGGATATGGAGAAGATAGTCCTCAATCCATACCACGGGATCTATTGTTCCATCGTATGATTCGATATTCATGGGTTTAAACCCTTCTGGGAATTCGTGGTCCATTACTTCGTCAAGGAAGCAAAGTGGGTGAGCGGCGCCTCTATATCGGGTCACGTCGCGACGTAGCTCGGATGGAGTCCGTCTGCGGTTCTCGGCCCGAGCATGAGAATGACTATTGCGTCCGGCAAGATAGCCGTTATCGCATGTCGGGGCACGTCCCCGTGATCCATAGATCCACCTGTTCTAATCTGCTCTACTGTCCAAGTCCTATTGTAGGTCATATGTGTGCCCCCGAGCTGTTCTATCTCTGCCTTTACGGTGAGGTAGGGCAGGCTGGTGTTCGGCTTGAGTTGCCGCTTTATCCCGACCACGTGATAGTCGGTCAGCCGCATTGCGCGATGGTGGTATGGGCTCAAACGCCTCGTCATCGAACTGAGGTAGCAATTTGCGCATTGGGTAGCTTTTGGCTGGGCGCTTGAGGCCGTATTCCTTGGCTGCCAGGACATCAGTCCATCCATCGTTGAGAAGATCTTGATCAGCTTGAAGCTGCTGTTGTTTCTTTTTCAGGCTCCTTGCGGTGGCTATTAGCTGGGCTTGAAGCGCTCCTGCTCGAGAGGTTCCTTAGGCACAATAAAATCATCAGTGTCGAGGCTCGCCTCGTCCTCGGAGAGCGGAAGATAATTACTATCCTCCGAGTCTTCGTGCGTGGCCTGTTCATCAGGGCTAACTCGCCCGTCTTCTCGTTCATCTTGTTCAGAAGTCGCCCCAACGGGGTCTTTGTTGTCTTCAGCACCGTCCAAAGTGTTATCTTCTCCTGTGTCGGTGTTGCTGTCTTTGCTGCGGCGTGACTTAGAGCGGCGCTAGTGATGCCGGCGCTTTGGTTGTATCTCGGGAGGTTTATCCTCAACTGGATCTTCCTTGTCATCGCCGCTATTCTCTTTTGGTGCATCCACCATGTATACGTCATATGAGGAGGTGGCCATCTAGTGTCCGGTAAACGGCAGGTTTTGGGCCTTCTCTTCTCCGGCATCATCGTCCATACCGTCGATGTTGTCAGAGCCGTAATCGAGTATTTCAGTTAAATCTTCGACAGTGGCTATTAAGTGGGCGGGGGTGGGAAGCAAAATTCGTCATCAGCCTCCAGTTCGAGCCGGATATAACTCGGTCATGATTCCCCCGCTAAGGAGAGTGTTTTTAATGAGTTTAGCACATCGCCTAAAGGCGAGTGCCGAAAGATGTCCGCGGAGCTGAATTCGGCGACCTACGCCCGATCAAGCTCGTCGTGCACAGACACACATGCTTTGGAACCTGTGGCCTGCAACGTGTCCGAGGTTCTGGCAACGTAGACCTCACTTAAGTTTCGGTGTGTGTGCGGCTCCAAGGCCGCTGAGTCTGTGGCCTCCGTGGCGGGGTTGAGCCCCCCGTCCTCGGATGGCAACGTGTCCGAGGTTCTGGCAACGTAGACCTCACTTAAGTTTCGGTGTGTGTGCGGCTCCAAGGCCGCTGAGTCTGTGGCCTCCGTGGCGGGGTTGAGCCCCCCGTCCTCGGATGGCGTGACCTGCTCCGGGTCTAAGGTTGGAGCAGTTGCAGGTTCTATCTCCTGGGTGTAGTTCGATGACAGATTTAAGCCATGTTCATCGTGGTGAAAGGGAGCGGCTACTGGCGCGGTCTCGAATCAGTCGAAGATCAAGTCTCCGCGGATGTCCGCGACATAGTTCAAGCTTCCAAATCTGACCTGATGGCCAGGGGCGTAGCTATCGATCTGCTCTAGATGGCCAAGCGAGTTGGCCCGCAGTGCGAAGCCGTAGAACACGAAGATCTGTCCAGGGAAGAAGGTTTCTCCCTGGACAATGTTGTTGTGGATGATTGACGGGGCCATCGAACCTCGCGGCGACACAGCGGAACTCTCAATGAAAGCACCAATGTCGGTGTCAAAACCGGCGGATCTCGGGTAGGGGGTCCCGAACTGTGCGTCTGAGGTTGATGGTAACAGGAGACAATGAACACAATTTTTACCCAGGTTCGGGCCCTCTCGATGGAGGTAAAACCCTACTCCTGCTAGATTAATATTGATGAGTATGGGGGTTAGAAGAGTTGATCTACCACGAGATCGTAATGGCTAAAACCCTAGAAGTCTTACCTATCGGATTATGATTGTTCTGTCCCTCTACGGACTAAACCCTCTGGTTTATATAGACATCGGAGGGGACCAGGGTTGTACAAAGTCAGTTATAGAGAAAGGAATCTTCATATTGGGATGCCAAGCTTGCCTTCCACGCCAAGGAAAGTCCCATCTGGACACGGATGGGAGTCTTCGGTCTTGCATCTTCGCTGTCCATCAGTCCAGCCTACGTACCACAATCTGGATGCCCGAGGACCCCCTAATCCAGGACTCCCTCAGCCCCCCCCCACTTCACCCACCATGGAGCAGTTTCTGCATGACATTATATTGCCACGCAACGGTCTTCTATTTTTCTTTACATGTTCAGTACGATTGTGTACAATAACTGGCATGCATAATAAAAAATATAGTTAGATTATGTAAGGCCTAAGGGGTGCATGCAGAAATCAAGACTGATGGTAGCAAATGAATGGATCCAAAACTAATGATAGCAGGTAGATGATAGCTTTAGTTTAAAAATATAGATGATGGATCATCTACTATTTGTTGCCCACCCAACATGAACCACATAGAAGACCCCAGATGAACCAAATAGTAGACAAATAATATTCGTTGCTGCCTTGATATGGCCCCACAGGCATTTTAAAACTCAAGTTTGAACATTAGTTTGGACCTCACTTGGGGTCTAAGAGGTGAACAAGACGATAAAGTAGCAGGTAATAATAACTGATGTATAATGTATGCAGACACGAAAGAGTGTGACCTCTCTTCCGGAACTGTGTAGTCCCCAGGTTCATCTACTCAGTTGATGATGGTAATGCAGTTGGTGTGGCTGCCGACAATGGGGAAGATGATCTGAGGCAGCGAAAGAAGGTCTGCGGGGGGAATCTCTTCTGCAGTCAACACTTCCGTTGATGGTGCACCTCAGGTGGGGTGGATGACAGCACGAAAGGAGCGGGACAAAATACATAGAGTTTTCTTTGACACCTATCTTGATATGAAGTAAATCTGTAAGGGCTCCTTAGAATTGGAGGATTCTAAAAACACAGGGACAGGAAAAACATAGGAATAGGATAGGAATGCACGTGCAAAACAGAGCATTTGCAAACATAGCATTTCTGTCAACCTGGGTGTTTGGTTCACATGAATTGGAAGAACATAGGAATGGAGAAACATGGTCAAATTAAAGTCAAACCACATGAAGATATAAAATATGAATCTTATTATGCCGGTAATGCAATTAGTCATGTTCTTCATGCATATTAATTTTGAAAAGGACGTCCAAGTGGATATTAAAATTCCTACGATTCTTCTTTGAAAGAGACACCAAAGGGAAAAAAATCCTTGAGTTTTGCTTTGCTCCATTCCTTCTAACCAAATGCATGAATAGTAGTACCATAGTAAAGTTTCCAATTCCTATGTTTTCCTTCACTCTTTCTTCGAACCAGTAGCGATTCCAGTAGGCAGTCTTCAACAGGCTGAAGCCTGCCCTCGAAATAATTTGTGAGCTTAGATTTGGTACACATGAATATCATATAATGGCTATCTTAATAAACCGATTCGAATTGTGGTTCAAAAGAGCATTTAGTTTTCTCCTTGTTAACTTTGTGACCATGATTCATTTATTTCTAGATTTGCAACTGCTTTGAACTAAAGGATCCCTGAGGGATCGACATGAATGTAGAGTAACAAAGTGATGCAATGAGTGTACAACCTCTTTGGCATAGCTTTGTCGACCTCAACATCATTGGGTTAGACATGGAGGATGGTGATGCTAGTGTGACTGTCGGAGGCAGGGAAGAAGATTTGAGGCCTCTGGAGACGGTGCCGAGGGTACTGCTCCACTGTGATGGACGGTTCCGTCGTTGGAGCAGCTCCGGTGAGATGTACGATGGTGAGGCTGAAGCAGGACAAGACAGACAACATTAATCTGAAGTGGGACTCTAATAACATATGCAATAGATGATGTAAAATACATCACCAAAAAGTGCTAGATATGAAATGCATCAGCCGCGCCATGGCCGCTCCGACAGATGTTGTAAATAATATTCACTCTGAACTTGACTAAAGAAACTGAACTTTACAGTCGAAACTGAATTTTACTATCGGAACTGATTTAGATATAGTAGCAGAGCACTGCAATAGAAGTTTAGGGTGTTCGAGCACTAGTAGCAAAGAAGCAGTGATCTAAATCAGTAGCTGCTTGAGTAGGGAACGCACTAGCAGAGAGCAACTCGTGCAGAAGCACTGCGAGCGAGTGCTAAAGCAGCAACTCTTGTAGCTGCCGCAGGTCGTGTCGTAGCAGCAGCCGAGCGAGCGAGAGCAAGAGCAGAGCATAGCAGCCGCATGAACGAGAGAAAGAGCAGAGCAGCGGCATGAACGGGAGCAAGAGCGGAGCAGCAGCGTGATCGACAACAATAGCAGAGTAGAGCAACAACACGAACGAAAGAAAGAGCAGTGCAGCAGCGCGACCGATAGGAAGAATAGAGCCGCAGTGCGAGCGAGAGCCGGAGTAGCAGCAGCGTGAGTGAGAGCCCGAGCAGCAGCAGCTAGTGCTAGTGTGGAAGTCGCTACCGAGGAAGCAACAACATGGGGGAGAGACGACGTAGATGAAGTGGCCGGCGACGACGCAGTCGATGGAGACCCGCCGTGGCTGCTCGATATCGAGCACCGGCAGCCCCATGAGATTGAATAAAAGATAAAATGCAGCGGTGAGTGTAGAACGTCCTTGGTGGCGCCGATTAGGCCTCAACTTCATCAGAGGAATTGGTGAGGGTGCTGCGGTTCCGATGGGGCAGGTCAAGACAGCGCCGTGGGGATGGAGCTGGTGCGATAGACGAGGCAGACATCGGGGCAGCTCCTTGGTGGTGGAGGACGGGGTGGCTGATCCAACGGGGACGATGAGATCGATGACGGATCCTCATCCGGTGCAGTGGATGAGGGATGTCGAGCTGTTGCTGTGGATGACATCGTCGGGGAAGAGTCTCCGGCTAGGCGGCGATCGGGAGGCCGACGAAGGAGCATGGGATTTCGCGGGTTTTGGCGGCCTCGGTGTACGAATGGGGGCGAAGGGGAAGGTAGTGGGCATGTCTTAGGGATGCGCTTGTCTGAAATGTGGGGTAAGTTACGAACGTACCCCCACCAGTTTTGACAATGCAACGTCGAGGCGGCATTTCCGGCTGAGGGGTAGAAGGGGGATTTTGCATGTCTGGGCTGCGTGACTGATTTCAGATGAGCACGGAGTTTTCGCACGTGTCGAAATTTTGGGATAACAAGGCGCAACGCGGGTTGAAGAGGCGGGAGTTTCATAGAAGAAGAGACAAAAGATACTCAAGCTTGAAAATTTCGGGATAACAAGGCGCGGATTCCATCTTCGGCAGAACAAACATAACGCGTACAAAAAAAATATTCATACAAGCCACAAGAGAGTCATGTCCCCTTTTACTATATTATTATAAATGCCATTGAAAAAACTACAAGAAAAATGTAAAAAAAATCAGGAGAACAAGATTAGCCTATACAGTACCAAATCAATTCGCACTGCCCTCAACAACAACAAAGAACAAATCAATTCCCACCACAAGAAAGATTCATGTCCCTTTTTATATGATTACAAATGCCAGGATCTCGAGTTTCAATTTTTAAATCCACGTTATGTTGAATTCGAATATATCGTTAGGTGATCTTGCGGTTTATAATGGATGTAGTCCTACATTTTGATCTTCCATCTTATATGAACATTTTACTCCACCCTATGAATATATATATTATTGTCTACCATATGGACTAAATTTGAATCAATTTTCCTTATTTGAATGGACCGGATTATCCTGGTCAAGCTGGTAGTCGAGGACTTGGTTCTCAATGTTATCAGCACCTATGCCCCGCAAGTAGGCCACAATGAGAACACCAAGAGGGAGTTCTGGGAAGGCTTGGAAGACATGGTTAGGAGTGTACCGGTTGGTGAGAAGATCTTCATAGGAGGAGACCTCAATGGCCACATGGCTACATCTTACACAGGTTTTGAAGGGGCGCATGGGGGATTTAGCTGTGACATCAGGAATCAAGAAGGAGACAATGTCTTAAGCTTTAATCTAGCCCACGACTTGATTGTAGCTAACACCCTATTTAGAAAGAGAGAATCACATCTGGTGACTTTTAGTAGTGGCCAACACTCTAGCCAGATTGATTTCATCCTCTCGAGAAGAGAAGATAGGCGTGCATGCCTAGACTGTAAGGTGATACCTGAAGAGAGTGTTGTACCCTAGCATAAGCTGGTGGTTGTTGACTTCCGCTTTTGGATTCGTTTCCAGCGCGATAAGCGTGCCAAAGTTGCTAGAACAAAGTGGTGGAAGCTCAAGGGGGAGGTAGCTCAGGTTTTCAAGGAGAGGGTCATTAGGGAGGGCCCTTGGGAGGAAGGGGGATGCGGACAATGTGTGGATGGAGATGGCTACTTGCATTCGTAAGGTGGCCTCAAAGGAGTTTGGAGTGCCCAAGGGAAGGAGAAGCGGAGATAAGGATACCCGGTGGTGGAATGATGATGTCCAGAAGGTGATTAAAGAGAAGAAAGATTGCTTTAGACGCCTATACCTAGATAGGAGTGCAAACAACATAGAGAAGTACAAGATGGCAAAGAAGGCCGCAAAGCGAGCTGTTAGTGAAGCAAGGGATCAGGCATACGAGGATCTGTACCAACGGTTAGCACGAAGAAAGGCGAAAGGGACATCTATAAGATGGCCAAGATCTGAGAGAGGAAGACGAGGGATATTAGCCAAGTCAAATGCATCAAGGATGGAGCCAGCCAACTCTTGGTGAAGGACGATGAGATTAAGCATAGATGGCAGGAGTACTTCGACAAGCTGTTCAATAGGGAGAATGAGAGTTCTGCCATTGAAGTAGACGACCCCTTTGATGAGACCATCATGCATTTTGTGCGGCGAATCCAGGAGTCTGAGGTCAAGGAGGCTTTTAAAAAGGATGAAAGGAGGCAAGGCGATGGGCCCTGATTGTATCCCCATTGAGGTGTGGAAAGGTCTCTGGGACATATCGATAGTATGGCTAACCAAGCTTTTCAACCTCATTTTTTGGGCAAACAAGATGCCAGAAGAATGGAGATGGAGTATATTAGTACCAATCTTCAAGAACAAGGGGGATGTTCAGAGTTGTACTAATTATCGTGGAATTAAGCTGATGAGTCATACAATGGAGCTATGGGAGAGAGAGTCATTGAGCACCTCTTAAGAAGAATGACAAGCGTGATCAAACATCAGTTTGGTTTCATGCCTGGGAGGTTGACCATGGAAGCCATTTTCTTGGTACGACAACTTATGGAGAGATATAGGGAGCAAAAGAAGGACTTGCATATGGTGTTCATTGACTTGGAAAAGGCCTATGATAAGATACTGCGGAATATCATGTGGTGGGCCTTGGAGAAACACAAAGTCCCAGCAAAGTACATTACCCTCATCAAGGACATGTACGATAATGTTGTGACAAGTGTTCGAACAAGTGATGTCGACACTGATGACTTCCGGATTAAGATAGGACTGCATCAGGGGTCAGGTTTGAGCCCTTATCTTTTTGCATTGGTGATGGATGAGGTCACAAGGGATATACAAGGAGATATCCCATGGTGTATGCTCTTTGCGGATGATGTGGTGCTAGTTGACGAGAGTCGAACAAGGGTAAATAGGAAGTTAGAGTTATGGAGACAAACCTTGGAATCGAAACGGTTTAGGCTTAGTAGAACTAAAATCGAGTACATGATGCACGGTTTCAGTACTGCTAGGTGTGAGGAGGAGGAGATTAGCTTTGATGGCCAGGTGGTACCTCAAAAGGACACCTTTCGATATTTGGGGTCAATGCTGCAAGAGGATGGGGGTATTGATGAGTATGTGAACCATCGAATCAAAGCCAGATGGATGAAGTGGCACCAAGCTTTTGCCATTCTCTGTGATAAGAGAGTGCCACAAAAGCTAAAAGGCAAGTCTATAGGATGGTGGTTCGACCCGTAATGTTGTATGGCCTTGAGTGTTGGCTGACTAAAAGGCAACATGTTCAACAGTTAGGTGTGGTGGAGATGCGTATGTTGAGATGGATGTGTGGCCACACGAGGAAGGACCGAGTCCGGAATGATGATATAGAGATAGATTTGGGGTAGCACCAATTGAACAGAAGTTTGTTGTTGTTATTGTTGGTGGTGGTGGTGGCGTTGTTGCTGTAGTTGCTGGTGTCTCTGCTGCTGTTGTTGCTGTTGCTGCTGTTGTTGCTATTGGTGATTTTGTTGTTGTTGTTATAGTAGTAGTAGTAGTAGTAGTAGTAGTAGTAGTAGTAGTAGTAGTAGTAGTAGTAGTTGTTGTTGTTGTTGTTGTTGTTGTTGTTGTTGCTGCTGCTATTGCTGTCGTTGTTGCTGTTGTTGTTGTTGGTGGTGGTGGTGGTGGTGGTGGTGGTGGTGATGGTGGTGTTGT
>NC_041392.1:305922049-305922290 GCF_002162155.2 Triticum dicoccoides | reverse complement strand
TGTTGTTGTTGTTGTTGTTGTTGTTGTTGTTGTTGTTGTTGTTGTTGTTGTTGTTGTTGTTGTTGTTGTTGTTGTTGTTGTTGTTGTTGTTGTTGTTGTTGTTGTTGTTGTTGTTGTTGTTGTTGTTGTTGTTGTTGTTGTTGTTGTTGTTGTTGTTGTTGTTGTTGTTGTTGTTGTTGTTGTTGTTGTTGTTGTTGTTGTTGTTGTTGTTGCTGCTGCTGCTGCTGCTGTTGTTGCTGCT